>NC_141039.2:30780000-30897500 GCF_052040795.2 Danio rerio | reverse complement strand
AAGAAAAAAACAAACAAACAAAAAAAACAAAAAAAAAAAAACAATCAGACTTACTGTGAAAATTTCCCTGTTCTGTTAAACATCATTTGGGAAATATTTAAAAAGGAAAAAATAAAAAGGGGGCTAATAATTCTGTCTATACAGTATATATACAAAATATATAAATAATATCCGTATAAGATACAAATAGATACGTTTTAATAAAATAAACTTATATTTAAAAAAAATTCTTTTCAATAGTCTAAATCATCCCCCAAACTGACTAAAATTGAGCAATTAACATAAAGAACCTGCTTTGATTGTCTGGATTATAGGCAAATAGAAGCAAATGTTAACATTGTGAGACAGACACCTAATTTTACAGATGTGGCAAGAACAGGCAACAGCTCCAACCTTTGACTCACCTGGAGAAAATAATGGTCGTGTGGCCTGGTGTGTTCCTGAGGTGTAACTGCTAAAGTAAATAATCGTAAGTGTAGCAGGCTGGCCATCTGTCCCTGTGATGAGACACGATAAGGTAAGCTCATGTGCATTCTCTCCCAGCACACCTGTTTAAACAGTCAAAGGTGTTTGATTACTGTATTCAAAATCATACGGCCACATAATCGCCTCAGCAAATGTCACGCACTCGGTGCACTTTTAGTGTGGTAAATGGTTAACAATTCTTTAAAACTCTGAATAGTTCAGCTATGAGGTCATTAAACTATTGATTTCAGTTATATTGACTGAAGGTTTAGGAAATGACTGTCTGCTTAGAGGAGATAGTGAAGATGCATGGCTTTATCTCACAATAATGTGAGAATGGACTGCTTTTGTTGTTATTTTCTATTCATGATAGATGACTTGATTACGTAATGCATATTCAGATCTGTTTTTATCAAGTTAAACAGTTATTCGAGGCAGACACTTTCAGTGTGGAACAACAACTGATGCTTTGAGCTCGACTTTGGCTCTACTGCGCCATCTAGAGGCATAAACGAGAGCCGTTTTGAACAGTCATGATGCCAAATGCTGTTTCCTCATCTCTTTCATTTGACTGTCTGCTGTGTGAGAGCATTCAGAAATCAGCTTCATTCTAGGAGCTAGAAATACACAGTTTGGAAGGATGTGCTACTCTAAATCGGCTGTTTAAGAAACGTACACTGCTGGAAACCTATGTATTATTTTGTATTATTTGCAACCAGTGCGCGTGACACTAACATAAACAAGAACATGCTGCCTTTGAATGAAGAAGCGCGTGGCATGTGCGCGCACTGTCTGTCTCTGTGTGTAAATAAATAAAACGCGCGGCTTTGTGAATATTACTTTGTAAGACATTGTGTGTTTTAAAAACTACAATTTATTAATTTTGCAACGTAATATTGTAAATGCCTAGTATTTTAAGCCTCTCTGTGATTTTTGTTACATCAGCAGTGAGACTAAGTAAACACTTGATTGTGAAAAGCCGAGTTTAATAACACTGTTTTAATCACTCACAATCAAACATCAGAATTGCTTATCCGAACTTAGACACCCTTGCCAAATTCAGCGTGCGATCTAGGAAAGGGGGGCCGCATAATGTGCCTTTAAAACTAAGTTTGCAGTGTAGATGGAATGAGGTCAGACAGAAAGCTTCTCATTGCACGCGCCGATTATTATTAGATACTATATTCAGCCAATGGAAAGCGACGGGGCGCGGCTTTGGCTGAGGATAGGCTAGTGACAGCAGCTGATTGGCTGGATTCTCTTTCCTTTATACCTTCGGAAGAGAATAAATCCTTGTGAGGCGGTTTAGCAGAAGTATTGAAAGTTGTGAAGGGTGATCGGAAGCTCAGAGCATGAAAAAGTGCAGTCGTCTAAACCTACCGCATGGTCATACGACAAACTATGCTGAAGACACTTGTCCGTTTCCATTAAACGGCTTCAGATACTTTGCGTCCAGAGCGCACTCTGGGTTCGTTTTCAGTCGAACCGGCAGTTGAACGACAGACTGTTGATTTTGACGAGATTGCCAGGATTGACAGAGCTCCTGACTGGGATATGCGCTTTGCGGATGGCGCGCTGAACCAAAAGACAGCAGAAGCAGCAACTTTGTTTCCACATTGACCAAAGCATATTTTATACAAGAGTGAAGAAGAAAGACTCTTAGCGCTTTCAACGCGTCTAGCGCTGCAGCACGTGTAGGATTTTTGTGCGCAATTAAAAGTTGAGACTGTTGTAGTGCATGGGCACAGACCTGGCTATGGTGGAGCAGACGCACACCAGCAGCAGCAGCAGTAGCGACGTGCTCCCCGGCGACTCCATTGATTCTGGGGAGATGGACTTAGACATGGACGCCTCTCCGACTCCAGGCTCTCCAAATTCAGCCGGTGATAAAATGGACATTGCCTGGTGCAAAACCCCATCGGGACACATCAAGAGGCCAATGAACGCATTCATGGTCTGGTCGCAGATTGAGAGGCGCAAGATTATGGAGCAGTCGCCGGACATGCACAACGCGGAGATCTCCAAGAGACTCGGCAAGCGCTGGAAACTTTTAAAAGACAGCGACAAGATCCCCTTCATCCGCGAGGCCGAGCGCCTGCGGCTCAAGCACATGGCAGACTATCCAGACTACAAATATCGACCTCGGAAGAAGGTGAAGTCATCCAGCGGAAAGACTGGAGAGAAGGCGGAGCGCGTGAGCGCTAGCCCCGGCGCCAAGTCTGCATCCAAAAAGAGCTCGAAAACTCTCAGCAGGACGCACAGAAAGTCCACAACGCTCGAGCTGACCTCACACTCCGTCCCTGCAGACCACCACGCACTCTACAAATCCAGGTCCGTGTCCGCCGCCAAACAAATCCCAGAGAAACCAGCAAAGCGCGGGCATGTGTACGGGGGATGCAGCACAGACAGCAGCCCGCCCTCTGTCGCGGTGCCGGCCAGTCCCACCCTGAGCAGCTCGGCGGAATCCAGCGACCCGCTGAGCTTGTACGAGGACGGGCTCGCGAGCGGAAAGGAAGACGCGGAGCCTGCCGCGCGCTTCAAGTACACCCGCGCGCCGTCTCCGACGCCCTCCGCCTCGCACTCGTACTCCTCGCAGTCATCCTCCTCGGATGAGGAGTTCGAGGACGAGCTGGCGGACCCCAGCCCTGGCTTTGACAGCTTCAGCACCTTTGGCACAGCGCCTCTGGACAGAGATTTGGAGTTCAACTTTGAGTCGGGCTCCGGCTCGCACTTTGAGTTCCCCGACTACTGCACACCAGAGGTGAGCGAGTTGATGATATCAGGGGACTGGCTCGAATCCACGATATCTAACTTGGTGTTCACTTATTGAGCGCTAGTTATGAAAGGACAGCTTTGAGAGAAAAAAAAAACACTCAAAATGACTGGAGGGCTGCAAACTCCTCCGAGACGAGTCAGACGACGAGTCAACGACATGATTCCTCGTGTTTATCATGCATCAGATACTGTGGGTTTTCATTATCCACTGACAAGAGTGCAGATGAAAGTGCTTAGCTTGCTCGTTTGGTGCTGGAGGGAGGCGCGCTTTGGACGCAGAGGAAGGCATTGCGCGGTGGCGAGTTGACGTTGTGCGCCCTCTTCGACTTAAAAAGGGACGTTTTTAAAGAGAAAAAAAAGTCTGGTCTGAATGCTTGTTGTGCTGGAGGTACTGAGCGGAGAGCATGCGAGCGATTCATTTGCTCGCGCTTGAGATTGTTTACCAGAATCGTTTGTTAGACCAGAGTCGCATGCTTTCATTACGATTTAACTACGAAAGGCTGTCGAGAAGCGTAACTGATGTTGATTGATTCTTTGAAACCGAATGGCAGACGCAAAAACAAACACAATCACCAGCTTTTCTGTCGTCATGACATCAGGATTCAGACGCAACTCAGATGATTCGACTCTTTTACACTACAAATCAGGACCAAAATTCATCAGAGGAGCGTTTATTCTCTCTCTCTCTATCTCTCTCTCTCTCTGTCTGCTTTTTACTTTTTCATCCTCGAGTAACTTTTCTGCGCTGGCATTTTTATACTCTCGATGTATTTATAACGGCCAAACATTGCTCCTCTAACTCCCCTCAGTCCGTTGTGTTCTAGTCAGTCTGTTGTGTGTATAGGCTACTACACATGCACATGTCCGTCTGTCTCGCGGAAGGGCTAGACTTGTTTCGTATTATTTAATTGATGACCTCTCACATGGAACGGAGATTAAATGTTTCATTATTTTCTGAGTGTATTTTTGTACAAAATCTATCGAGGGGGTGTCAATCGGTGAATATCGCTGTTTGGATTTCCGATTTTTAAAAGCAGGGGGTTGGGTTGTCTCCAAAATCTGCCCCCTAAACATGTTTACAGTGTCAATCCACAGGCTTCTTAAAGAGACAGTATCTGCATTTCAACGACCAATCGTCATTAGCCTACGATGCGCGCGCTGAGTGAGGTGTTTTATGTAGCTGCAGCAGCGAAGGCTGCGATTTATTGGGGATACTGTACCTTTTGAATACCGACTTCTTTGTGCTTTTTCTAGTGACACGTTTCGGTTTGAACCACTGGATGGAATTACAGATACGGTCGAAATGCCTATAATTCATGAACAATGAAGTACATCTTCACTCCATAATTGTACAAGGATATTTAATCTTTTCTACTTGTTGGCTAAATGTAGCTAATTGTTTTAGTATATTATGGCATGGCGAATAGCATTTTGTATTTCTCAATTCAGGTTTATGTAGAGCAGTTGTGTTTAAGGCAGAGGATCAACATGAAGATTTCTATGTACAATGACTGTAAAATAAGTAAAAGATTGCGTGTTTATGTCTGACAATGATATATCATGACAGGAGCGAGAACATATATCTTTATACATCCCTATGTTTAAGAGTGTTGTTCATGACTTTTGGAATATATAGATATGTTTTATTGTTTCATTTTGTGCAATATGCTGTGTACAATATTGTTTTGTCTTGCCATACCATATCTCAACATTTGAGTAGTGAACTCAAAAAGCCAGCCAATTGTGTCAAGTCACTGCCTGTCAGACCTCTGTACAGAACTTTGTCTTTTTCCAAGAAGGAAATAAAATCAGCTGGAACTGAACGTCTTACGTTGCAAGACTATTTCTCTTCACAGTTAAACACTTCATAAAAGTAAAGAATAAGCCTGCACCACAATGCTTCACTTTTGACAGCAGTATTGCCTCACTACACCAACACTGAAAGAAAAAATAATGGCTTCACGCTTATCACACTCGAAGCAAAACAACCACACTGCATACATTTTTTAAAATAAAGGTTTTATATTGACATTAATGGTTTCAGGAAGAACATTTAACATCCAAACTCAGCAAAACAGTTATTCATACTAAAATATGGTTCTGTTTCTAAGGAATAGTTTACTGAACAAGTCTTTGAGGGCACATAATGTGGCATCACAGTGAAAACCCCTTTGGAATCTTTCATTTTTAATAGAAATCATAATTTTATCCTAAATGTTTGCATGTTTTATCTTTTCAATCAAATTTATATAGCAGCAACTTTCCAAATTGCTTTATAAGAGCAAAACAAAATGATCATGACACAGCTGTAAACAAAGCCCTTGTTAGTTTCTAAAATGCAACGTGCTCTCAAGAAATGCTTTAAAAACTCTCTGGTTTTCAATATTAAGCTCAAAGCTTCAATATGAACACAGTTAATTATTAACTTCACTCTTCTGCATCACTGCTTTGTTTAGTTCATAACACACACACACACACAGGAGCACACCAAAACATTGACCAGCAGGTCTGATGCAAACAGAGCAACGAGGAACCATTCCATAATGACATACACTTCTTCAGTCTTTAAGTAAACATCCATCCATCCATCGCTCCCCATGTCCGCAATAAGACACAGGCGAATGGCTACGTGACAATCCAGACGTTACAGACACACAATAATCACATTACACGGCCGCAATACGACATGTTTACATGAGAGAAAAATAGATCAGATGGTTTGTCAGTGTCTCAAGAGCTGAGTGTTCCAGCAACTCGGGCCTGAGTCATTATCTAGCATCATCCCGGCTGATAGCGCAGGGTGTGAACCTAATGCCCTAGTCAAGTGTGAGCATGGATGCACACTGCAGCACGAGGGTCTAGACATGGGCTCTGTGGGGGAGGAGTGCGAGACAGATGAGATGTCTCTGCCGGGAGGCTACATTGGGGGCGCTCAAGTGGATTGTTCAGCAGGGATGACTGCTGAAACCAATTAATTCCTTCTGGGTGCACTGGTTTGTGTCGGGAGCGGGGAGGGGGGGGTCTCTCGAAAGATTTCGTGTTAATCTGTTTACATCCCCCAAATGAGAAAAGAGACAGGAAGCTGTTTGAATACCACAGTTGTGTAAAGTTGAGATATGAATGCATCAGGCTGTCAAGCACACTTGGATGATGGATTGTGAAGGGGTGATGGTTGCAACAAGCTCATGTATCTGTGTGTTGCTTGTAATGTACTTGTTTGTTATCAGTATTCCCTATAATAGTATTCCCTATAATAATTATTTCTTCTAAAGAATGTCTTATTTGTTATATTTACATTTTTATTGTTTTTATTTTAAGTTAATAATAATTAAAAAAAAACATTTAAGGTCAATTTTATTAGCCCCCTTGAGCAATGTTTTTCTTTCGACTGTCTACAGAGCAAGCCATCATTATACAATGACTTACCTAATTACCATAACTTGCCTAATTAACCTAATTAACCTAGGTAAGCCTTTAAATGTCATTTTAAGCTGCATACTAGTATTTAAAAATATCTAGTAAAGTATTATGTTTAGTAATGTGTTGTAACAATCTTCTCTCAGTTAAACAGAAAATTGGGGAAAAAATTACAGGGGGATAATAATTCAGACTTATAATATATATATATATATATATATATATATATATATATATATATATATATATATATATATATATATATATATATATATATATATATATATATATATATTTTTTTTTTTTTTTTTTTTTTTTCAAGATGCCTTCTGTATGGAGTTGCATGCATTGCACTGGTCTGACACTTGTCTTGCTGAATTGTCTACCCCAGTTTCATCTTTAGCATCTGTTGATGTAGGTGTTGGGACTGAAGCAGCTAAAAATATTCATTTCCACTGATGATGGTAGGGTTGCTTTTAGACTACTGAAAGATTTCAGCTGCTGTCTTGGCTTTCCGTGTCTTTTCAACCTCACTTTCTTCATGTGTCCAATATTTTTCCTTGTGTCATTTCACATAATGTCATTTCTAAACAAATGATTTTTGTTTTACTTACATGGATTAAATTGATTGTTACTGACATCTGTTGAAAATTCAAAGTCAACATGACCTTTAGAAATGTTCTTTTGGTAAAAATAGTCACGTTCAATACTTATTTTACCTGCTTTAATATACTGCCTCTTTATTTTTAGTATTTAATAAAAATTAATTAACAAGATCAACATGCTGAAGAACTATTCAGTGCTAACAGAAGGCAGCACAGATGGTTTGAATCGGTGCACTTAGAGAGATTAGGAACCCTTAGAAATATTTACACTTATCCACATACTATGCTTGCCACTATGTCACTAATACAGCCTAATAAGCCGCCATAAAAGTACATTTATATATTAACCACCCTCAAGCAATTCATTTAAAAACCAAGATCTCAGTACAATCAACATTTTGGAAAGAAATAAACAGCTGCAGAAGGTGAATCAACATATCTCTCATTTATGAATATCATTTTAAGAACTGATTTATGAGTGATTTATCCAAGGCTATGCGAAGACTTATTTTTTGAATGCATCTGTCAGCTTTGAAATGTTGAGCTTTTTGGCTTTTCATAAAGTGTTGTTTTTTTTTTCTCTAAAAGAAAGCATCCAAAGCATCTTGTTTTGTTGTTGTTGTTGTATTTTTTAATTACTGCATAATATTAAAGGCAGTTTTCTTTAAATATTTTTTAATCTGCATAAATTTCTACAGCAGAATTAACATACACCAAATTTTTACATTTTTATTCTAATATCTGTATTCTGAAGGTCTAAGACAGAGGCATATTTATGCGTATTTAATTTAAATTTTTTTTTTTTTTTGCTAGTTTGGTGTATTTTCTGAATTATGAAGGGATAGACATACCAAAATTCTCCTTAGTAAAAAAACAGTTGACTGTAAAATGTAAACTAACAAAAATAAAAAGGTTTAAATAAAATAAATAAAAATAAAAGACATAAATAAATAAATAAATAAATAAATAAATAAATAAATAAATAAATAAATAAATAAATAAATAAATAAATAAATCTTGATGTAAAACAAATCTGCAGATTTAGCTATGCTGAATGATTTTAGGCGTATCTTAACTAAAAACTTAATATATGAAATAAAATATAATACATTTATAACTTTTATTTAATGTTTACAATGCAAATCCAATTAGATTAATTTGGTAATCAAAGCAAGTCTCTCATATATCCACCAAAAGACAGAAAATATTACTTTACAAACTGTATTGTAAATAAATCAAATAACATTTTAATATTGCTGTTATTATATCACAATAATATTAGTGAAATTAATTACTCTGGCCACCCCTGTGGCTACCTTAATATGATTTTTCTGTTGATATTATTGAGTTAAATGTACTTACATAAATTCACAATATATCAATAAATAAAGAATAAAAATAAAGAAAATAAAATGCAGCCATTAAATTATTGTGGACTGATTGGTGCCACTGAAATAGCTGGTTCAATGCCCCTCCCCTTCCCCTATTGTCTATGACAGCACGCACACACCTTCAATAGACAGCAATGGCAATTTTTTTAAAGAAACAACAACAGGTATGTATGTCATACATTTATGTCTTGACTAATAAACTATCCTATGTTCTATGTTAAGTTTTTAAAAACCAAATTTGTTAACGTCACTTAACAAGACTCGAAATTAGGTAATTTTGGTTTGCTTTGTTTAATGTTTTTGCTTTTCTACAGAACATTCGCATTGGCTGAGTACCACACATTATATGCATGCTGTTATACAATGAAAATTTTACTATAATTTCCTATGTAAGCATGAGCTAAATATCACCGTTTTGCTATTCAGGCTGAACCGCTGACGTTCAGTCACAGCAGATAAGCTGACTTTACCATAGCAATTTTAAGGTTGCGTTAAGTTCTTTAAAAAAAAAATGAAGGATAAAGTTCTTGTAACATTATTTGTTTAGGATTGTTTGTCGAACAGAGACGAAACACGACTTTGGGTTCATGGGATTGTACACTTTTTATTAGGAAATTATTATTTTTAAAATGAAAAATGTTGTTTTATCCAATTGAAAACCACAAATTCCCCAAAATAAATAAATAAATAAATAAATAAATAAATAAATAAAAAAATAAATAAATGTGTTTTGAAATCAGCTTTTCATAATCTAGTAAATTTACAGTAGCTCCTCATTTTTTTTTGCTGGTTGACTCACAAGGGCCACACATATCAATGATTTTGTGCCTGTATTTTGTAAAAAGGTACTTAGAAGAAGCTTTATTGATAATGTTGTGGCTCAAAAAGCAATATGGATAAATGGCATTATTAGGGTCTGAATAGTTAGTGAGAGTGTATAGTAATGCCTTTTGTTCAGTTTTTTCATTTGTCTGTTTTATTAATTAATATATAATAAATATGATAATAAAATAGTTTTTAAAACTAAATATTGGTTTTTATTTGGTTTGCTCATGTACTTGCTGAATTATTTCAAGGAATAAATAGCAATAGTTCAAAGTTAATAAATTAAATGAATTAAAACCACATTATTCCGTTTACCAGAAACAAAAATAAAACATTACACTGAATTCATTATTTTTGTGTGTGCCACACCAAGATTTGGTTTGGCTTCTTCTGGCCACCCCTAAGAAAATTTTCTGGGGACGCCACTGGGGAATTAAAGTTTTATATTGTGCAAAAGAGTTATATAAGCTTGAAGCAAGCAGTACAACATAATTGCGGTACACAGGAGCAGATTTAACCAACAAGCGAAGTAAGCTGCCGCTTAGGGGAAACCTGGGGGCCCCCAATAAATATCTAGAAGTATAAATTATACCTATAAACAATATATAAAATCGTTTTCTACCATATTTGTTATGATGAGAGTTACAAATACAAATTTAAAGTAATTAAATATTATTTTACATACAATCAAATGTAATATTATTATAATAATATAAAGGTATGTAATAATAATAATAATATTGCAAAATAATTAATGGAGCAGTCCAGCAGTAAAATCTATAAAATATGTATATATATTTTTTGATTTTTTGTTGTACATTCATTTTAAGAAAATGAATCATTTAAAATGTAGAGATTGCAATAATATAAAATGTAAAATAATAAAAATAATAATAATAATAATAAAAAGACACAAATAAAAAAGCAAATTAAATAAAATTTAAATAAAAGTAGAAAGGGTGCATTTCAGGACTTGGACCCAATGGCTGGAATTGCTTAGGGCCCCAAAATCCCTGCAGGGATTCCTTATTATTTTCCTTATTGAGTCCATGTAAGATGGAATATAAATCCAATGTTCAGAATCTTGGACCACACATGTATGCAAATTAGCACATATTTAATGATATAATATTTTTTTACACATTTAAACATTACATTTTAGAAAAGCTGTACCTCTAAAACACATATATTTGCAATTCTTGATATAATTCATCAATTGGGGAAATATGGTGATACCATTAATTAATTAATTAATTGATTTATTGACTTACATTAAATAAGTTTCTTCACAAAAGTCTATTCTGCAAAGTGCATGATATCGGACAAGGGGTGGGGTCATGCGTGAAAGGGGCGTGGTCAGACGAGCCGTCTAAGCACGTGTAGACAAAGCGCATCATCAATACAACCAAACATCCGAACGCGGAAAGTTTTGCGCTTATGGATTATAACGACAAAACGGGATTGCCTCTCAGTGGACCTCCACACGTGTTTGACAAAACTCTCCGAAGATGACATCCTGACGTAGGTAAATGGTTTTGGGATATTTCAGCGGTAGTTTTAGTGCGCCTGCTCTCAAAGTTGAGCACAAAGGGGGAGTGGAGTATTCCTTTGTTCATCATGTAATGAACTGACTGCTTGTAAACTTCACTTGGACACGAGACATTGGGATGTAACTCGATTACTGAATGGAATCTTAACATTGGATGACTTTTCATAAACTTGACCTGGTTGGAAACAGTTTGTGGGATTTTATCTGCTCAGCACAATTTACAAGTGGAATAAATCAACAAAGAAAGAAGTCACGTTTTCGGTCCACCTGCTTTACAATGCATTTTAATGTATAGTATGTTTAATATTGATTACAACACAAATGGACAAAAAATATATATATATATATATATATAACAATTTATAGTAAAAACGTTTTTGAATCATACTATATTACTTGAATTATTATGTTCTGGTAATTTTGGTAATTAATTGGCAGTATTGTATTAATATTTTAGTATTCATCACTGTTTAAAGTAGTGAAGATTGAATTATACTGTAGTATTTATAAGTTTATCAATTCACTATAGTTAACACTACAAAATGTTGTAAATATTATAATATATACTGTGCTATAATATTTTATAGCATGGTTAATAAATACAATTAAACTAAATACTACCATAATATTTTTTTCATTCGGAAAGTTAGACTATAATCAACATTTATTAATGAAGGTTAGCAACAGGTAGTTTGATTGTTTTCAGTTATTTCGTGTAGCCGTTCTGAGAAAAAGAGTATATTTTATGAGTATATTATAATGTGTGTTTTTATTTAACTTTACAATGAAAAATATGATCAAATATTATTATTTAGACAGATAATAGTTTAATAAAGACAGGTAATCTTTATCTATATACAAAACGTATCATAATGAGACGCCATATGCAGAAGGTACAAAAGCCAGTTTAATTTAAAAAGGAATCCATTATTTATTATTAAATTAATAATAAAATAGATATTTAATTTGTTCAGGCCTTTTGTATTTTAAACTTCATGTTGAGGTCATTGGTTGTTCTCCGTTATTATACGTAGTTACTGGTGCCCTTGATTCTTTTAAAGTCCTACAAGCCATAGATTAGGTCACAGTTTTTGTTTGCTACAAATAGAGATTATTATTATTTTTTCCTTTTTCTTGTTTTTTTTTGCTCATTAAGTATAAAATAGATAGCTGTTTTGTGATTGACTGGACTGAGGCCTATGGATGCAACACAAGCAACCCTTTCAGAACGATAGGAAATGAGTAATGTGCAATACAAAGAGACCTCATTTAACCCAGAAGAGAAAAAGGGCATTTGAATGCTAGAAGCCACACTTTACAATGTGGAAATGCTATTCCAACAAAAAATATTAAAATGCTTAACCTCTTTTTTTTCTCCTTTTTTTTTTTACTTGTTTTAATGTTATTTTTTATTTTGTTTTGAGTTGACAGTAGAAATGAGCTTGAGTGGGGCATCTTTCAGAATGTGAATTTACTTCAGTTGTTTAATGTGAACACTTCATTTAAAATGGAATAAAAAAGTAAAAAAAAAAAACAAGTAAAGAAATCATTATTGAAGATATCTAGTGTAAACTTAGATTATTAAATAAAAATAAAATCATGTAACATAAAAAAAATTACATATCTTACACATTTTGATTAATACATATAGGATTTTAGCTAATAAAATGCTTGTACAGCATTTATTAATCATAGTTCAACATATACTATCGCATTATTAAAGATGTTCTTGTTGGCATTAATGCACTGTGAATTAACATGAACTAACAATAAACTGTATTTTCATTCACCAATGATACCAAAGATGATAAAATACTGTAACAAATGTGTTGATCGTAGCTTTTTCATTTTAGTAAACACATTAACATTTGTCCCGTATTGTAATGTTACCAAAATACCAAAACATAAAATAATAAACTATAAGTTGATGACGTACTGACACTTTATTTACTATTAATTATATCTTTATTAATATATATGCAATAACAATGCGTTAATGATAATTGTTACAATCTATGTTCTAATATATTGTTACATTAATAATAATAATAACACACCGTTAAAAAAGCATAATGGAAAAAGTCTTGACAACAAATAATTTTATGTAGCTTTAACTTATTTTTATTCTAAATCAGAGATGCCCAAAGTATGGCCCGCAGACCAAAGTTGGCCCATTGTATCCTTTGATTTGGCCCACCATCCAATCTGAGAGGAGAGTGATTTTGATGGAGAGAGTTGGGGTGAATGCCTTTAATTCAGAGATCATCATTATAATTTGATGTAACCTTTTTGTATGTTTTATTGCTGAGCTACAAAAAAGCAAACTGAATTTAAGTATTTCAATTAAATGTAAATGAGTCTTAATTTTATCAAATGTAATTACTGTCACTTGATAGATAGATAGAGGACTATGCAGAAGACATTGGCAAGACAAAAGCTGGTTTAATTCTGTCAGAATTTAGATTGTTTTGTTTTTACTGTAATAAGTTAATTGTACAATTTTAAACATAATGACTTAGTTGGTATAAAATAACGTTTTCTAGTAATTTTAAACAATAATAAACAAATTAGGAAATTACCTATGGTAAATAACCTAACCTATATTTACCTTTGGCCCATTAG
This sequence comes from Danio rerio, assembly GCF_052040795.2. Taxonomy (NCBI): domain Eukaryota; kingdom Metazoa; phylum Chordata; class Actinopteri; order Cypriniformes; family Danionidae; genus Danio; species Danio rerio. The sequence goes on along the minus strand of NC_141039.2, from coordinate 30,883,851 downwards.
CCTCAATTAAGTTTGGTTTTTAGCCCTTCAAAAGGAAAAGTTTGGGCACCCCTGTTTTAAATGTATCAGGTTTTCACTAGATTTTTTTAGTTATACAAAGTTTAACTTAATATTTTTAGTCAGTTTGCTTGATGTAAGTTGAGATGACTATGGCTTAATTTGATTCAACTAAAATATTAAAAGCAGAACAAATTTCTTTACAGTGCAATTTAAATGAATATCTCACAATGCCATGGTTTCAGTCAGCATTACTATGATTAATTGTGATAAATATTGGTGGTTTGTGTATTGAAAAGTTTGATTTTTGCTTCTCAGTGCTGTTGAGCATATTAGCAATTAGTTTGTATAACTAAAAAATAAAGGTTCATGGTTACACGAACATCTTTGGAAACTTTCAATTTCACAAAAAGTTGTGGAAAAATGTTCTTTATACTCTTAAAATGTTATTCATGCTAAAAAAATGTTTTTTTTAAAATTATTATTGTTATTATTTTTTTTTTATGAAATCCTAACCGAAATATTATTTTTGAGAACCCAAAATGGCTATTCTATGGCAGTGTTTGTCAACCATGTTTCTGGAGGACCACCAGCTCTCCACATTTTGCACACTCCTTAAACAAACACACCTGATTCAGATCATGAGCTCATAACAGAGGCTGAAAGACCTGTAATGGGTGTAACCGACAAAGGAGATATTTACATGCAGTGTTGGTTGTCCTCCAGGAACGTGGTTGAGAAACATTGTTCTATGGGACCCTGCAAAAACACCATTTAGATTTTTTTTTAGAATGAATGCACGAAACCTGAACAGTTACTAGGTGTTATTACTAAAATGAAAAATGTTATTGATTACAAATTAAATTTTGTAGTTTGTGGCAAATCTACAGTAAATTGATTTTAGGTAGTATACTTTGATTACTTTCGGATTACCCTTAACCTTGGTAAAATCTCAGGGGTGATTCAAGTGAATAAAGTGTCCCAAATGGTAAAAAATGGCCAACATTACATTCACACCAAAATTCAGAAAATTGGTTGTAATCTAACTGAATTGTAAGAATGCTAAATATTATAAAATATTATTTAAAAAAGGAAAATATAAATAAAAAAAGAGTAAAAGAAAAATAACTGAATACCAATGAGTATGTTTACATGGACACCAATAATCCGATTTTAATTCGATTAAGACAATACTCTAATTAAGAGTCGATCATGTAAATTGTGATTTTTGATTACCTTAATCCAACTAAAGTCATAATCGAACTAAACAGAAATCAAATCAAGACATGTGGAGTATGCTGATTTTAATCGCATTATTGAAGTGCAGTACAGAAATGTAAACACCTAAATAAAACTATTACAGTCTAGTAGGATTTTCACCGCATATCCGACAGGATAGTCTACACACACAGCATGCATGAAATGTTCCTGAATGTAGGTGAAAGTGCCAAACTGCAGTTAAAGTTGACAAATTAAAAATGGAACACTGGAAATTTCATGAAACTCTGTAGGAAATGTGGATAGCGTGGTGACGCTAATCCAATTATGTGCTATAACATGTAAAACGAGATCATGAAAAGAACATTCAAAAAGCAACTCATGTAAATGCCTTAATCATATTATTGTGTTAATCAGATTGAGGCAAATAATTCAATTACTGATCTTGCAATCAATACAAAGTTATTGTAATCTAATTACAAACATTCAAAAATAAGCTATTTTCATGTACATAACGTACATTTGTAATCCAATGTGTAATCTAGATTACAAGGAATCTGCAACTGTCCACCATTACAAACCTTTTTGTACACACAGCACAAAGTTTCCATTTGTGTTAAAAGGGTGGTCGAGAGTGTATTTTTTAAGGCTTGGTTTTGTTTATAACATGCAAAGCAATGTGTGCTCATGCTTCATTTGTACAAAATCACATTATTTTTCCATATATCTTACTTTGATTATATACAGCTACTCAGCTAACATGAAAACGACTGTCATATATCCTAATTCCTCTGAAAGGCCCACCTTCAAGAGGCTCTGATAGGTCAGCTAACATAATGTGCTGTGATTCGTGGATCGGCACCACGTCACGCCCCTACAAACACACGCTCTTTTGCTGTGTGAGCACTAGCTGAATCAGACAGAAAATGAAGAGCACACAGCTGAACCTCCCACCTGCTCTCTAAAATAAAATCTGACAAGTGTCTTTCACATATATTCAGAATAAGCATGTGTAAGTAATATGAAACGTTCACATATCTTTTGCAAGTTTAATATTTGAGATGTAGAACACACGGAAAGCAGCGGCATAGAGAGGCACTGCATGCGCTGATGAAGATTGTGACTGTTTACATCGGTTTGACTTACCAATATAATTTTGTAGCTAAATTCTTAGCAGTGCCAAACAGCCTTTCCTGTTGTTTACATCCTTGTTTACGTCCTTGCTACAATATTCCATTAACGCTTGAAACTGTGCATGAAATTGATCAATTTTAACAAATACAAATACTTGCAGGTTGTGACTCACAATTCACAGCTTTGTCGGTTTGAGTTTTTAGCCGAATCCAGCACTGAACTGGAAAAGATTCTGGAAGCTGTCCTTTGTCAAATGCTAGCTATATATTTTTTATAATTCTCTGGAACATAATTAAAATTAATTTGTAAGCGCTTCTCTCTTTGAGTCATGTCCTTTGGAAGCCCAAATACAGAAACCGAAGAAGCTCTGTGGAACTGCTTGGACGGAATTTTAGCTTTTTCTGCTATAACATTACAGCGCCTCTGGCCACGCCTCGTTGCTGCGCGGGGTGTATGCGCACGGTGAATGTGCGTTACCTAAAGCATTTGTGATCTCACTAGCCTGAATGTATTTTTTGTAGTCCCCATATTTGTTTGCTGTATGCTTTGCTAAGCTAACCCTATAATAACCAATGTCTCTGTTTGCATTGAACTTTGAGCATCTTAAATTCAGAGATATTGATTATATTCACACAGCGACATTACAGATCAAAACATAATATCATAGTGGACCACGCCTTTAAAAGAACTACAGGTGCTATTAATAAACCTTTATTTTAAGTCCTATCACATTTTTGTCGTTATTTAAAACTGACCAAGGGATCAACAGCTTCTGTGGTTCAGTGTTTCTGCATGACACTGTGTTTGTTTGTGAGTGAGAGAGAGAGCGTCAGACAGGCTATATTAATGTATGCCTGCTCAGAAAGGTTGCTACAGAGAAAGCCGTGTTGCCTTGGGATGTTGAAATGTCTTGTTTTGACATGCCTTGTCTTCCATACAAAAAAAAAAAAAAAAAATTGGGAGAAAAAAGACATTGCAGGCATCAGAAGACAGCACAGCTAATTAGTCACTTTTGTGCGGGAAGCGTGGTGAGATGATGTCACCGGCAGTGGAGTAATTACTACCCATAAATCATAGTGTGTGAGAGGTAGTGCAAGAGGAGCCGAACGCTGGTTCTGGCAGCTCTATTGTCTTGAACTCGCGAGCCCACTTCTGTCTCCTTAGCGGAAAGGTAAATAGACACCTTCTTGCTCGAAGACGTAGTTTAGGATGAAGGAGATGAACCGAAAAGCCGTTCAGTGTCTGTTAACAGCTTCACCTCCCCTATGGTTTCCAGTGTAGTTATGCATCTGTTCAGCACAAGGGTCTTTATTTCTGAAATTAATTTCAGAGGTTTTTTCCTGAGCAAAAGCGATCCGGCTGCGTGGTGACATCAGGCATCATCCGCAGCATTAATTTTCTTCCCAGCATCACAGCGGTTGTTTTGGCACCCCCTTACGTTTTTAATAGTTTGGTATCTTAGGGCCTTGTCAAGATCTTGGTAGAGGTCTTTGAAATTAGACTGAGTTTCTGTCAGCATATGCTTTGATTTACTCTCGCCCCGTCTATCTCTCTACACGCAGCCAAGAAAGCCTGATGTTTTACTGTCCTGAAACGGAGTGCGAATTTGCTGACAGTGCTGAACTGTAGGGATGCTCTGCAGGCTCTGCCCACTTCAGAAGTTTCGCTGCGCTCTCATGTGACGTGCTGTCGTTTTATGGCCGCGAGCAACTGGTGTATGTTTGTGTCATGTTTATGTGCGGTTTGAATGCACACATTTGCTGAAGGGAGGCTTCTGCGTCATGAATGCGGGTCGGTGCTTTGTTCTGCTGGAGTTTGGTTTATATGTGGTGTTTTGATGTTGGATTGTACTGATTTTACACTCTTGGGCGTTTCGAGGAAATGAAGGGCACATCTGGGTTTAAAATAAGGCTTGATGATGAAAAAATTGGACATTGTGATATGTAACACAAAAAATAAGTAATAAATGGAAAAATACAGGAAGTTTTACCAATATTTCTTGTTATGTTATACTTACTGTTACTATAATGGATGGGTCCTGAGAAGTAGGGATATGTGATATATTACTGTGTTATTAAGTTAGCAAGATGCCGAAAATTCTGCTTACGATAAAAACAAAAAGTAATGTAGAAGTAAAGGTTATCGTAATAGTAATGATAATGATGGTTGTGCAATGAATAATTATTACAGTAGTTTGTGTGCAGTAGTTTTGCGTGTTCGAGTCTGTTTGGAAAGAGATTTAATGATATGATTTTACTCCAAATACACTTCATACATAAGTGTTTAAAATGGCAAATTTTTGTGACCAGACATGATTTAATATTACAAAATGTAGAAGAAATCATACTGTTTTACAGTATTCAATATTCAAAGTGATATAGGGTGTTAGCAAGACTTTATAAATGTACTTTATGCTTATAAAATACCCAGGATGGCTTGAAGAAGACAGATAATCCATATATTGCCATATTCTTTTTTTTATTGTTTTCATGTTCATCAATTTATTTATCATATTTATCCTCTTTGCTGTTCTACGGTGATAACCAACATGTTTTCTTCACTACCGTATACACTCACTGGCCAGTGGCCACTTTCATCAAAATAACTCGGTTGTAACGAGTGGTTGCCTTCCTATCAGCTCGAACCACTCTGGTCATTTTCTTCTAAACCCCTGGCATCAACAAGTCATTTCAACCCACAGAACTGCTGCTCACTGAATATTCTCCATTTTTGTTTCATTCTCTGTAAAAACTAGAGATGGTTGTGCATGGAAATCCCTATAGTTTAGCAGTTTCTGAAATACTCAGACAAGCCCATCTGGCATCAACAACCATACCACATTCAAAGTCCATTCTAATGTTCGGTTTGAACTGCAGCAGATTGTCTTGACCATGTCTAAATGCATTGAGTTGCTGCCATGTGATTGGCTGATTGGAAATTTGCATTATCGAGCAGCTGGATGTGTACCTAATAATGTGGCCCGTAAGTGTATATGAGAGATTATATGAACCAATTTGGGCGAGGCAGTGGCGGCTGGAAGGGCATCCGCTGTGTAAAAACTTGCTGGATAAGTTTGGCGGATTAATAAAGGGACTAAGCCGACCAGAAAATGAATGAATGCATGAATGAATGAATGAACCAATTTGAATGAAACAGAAATAACATTTTAATGTATGTTGAACAGTGTATTAGAACTCTGCCCACAGTCCTGCATAGTTTATTTCTAACCTGTTTCACCACATCTGCTTGTGTATTTCATTATGATCCTCCGAGGATTGACCATGTCATCACGCTGTCAGGTCTAAAGTGTGGGCTTACATAACTAAGCTAAGCAACACCTGTGTAAAATGCTACAAATGCTGTAGTGTGATAGTGAACAGAGGTGGCAACAATAGTAATATAATATAACATTTACCAACAAAACATGTTATACAACTTAAGTGTTGCTGTATTTTTTTTGCTGTATATTTCCATATTTTATGCATCTTCATGCTGTACAGTAATACAAGAACTTGAACTTTTCAAGATTTTTTTATTCCTTTTGCAACAAATTATAGAGAATAGTTTCAATGACAGTATCGATAAGTAACATGGGACGATAACCAATTTTCAAGGAATACCGCGGTTTGTAAAAGTCAAGGTTTTTAAACCACTAAAATTTTCTGCTATACTGTTCCTGTGGTATATGTAAAATTTTTGCAGAAAAGATATCCAAAGGTGGCGTTTTTTTAACTTATATTTTACTTGTATTACTTCAAAAGTTTCTTTGAATTGTTTAGCTTGACATGTTTACTGCTCCAAAATATTTTAAATGTTTCTTAAAAAAACAAAACAAAAACAAATTGTGTTTAAATGGGAAAAATATATAAAAATATATTTTTTACAGAAATAAAAAAAAAACATGTATTTCAGAGCTGTAATCACAACACCATAAAAACTGTGATATTTTTATACAAGGTTATCATACCATCAGTTTCTTATACCGGCCCATGTCAATTACCAGTATTGATAATAATGTAATCTGTAAGTTACTGAGCGTATCGGATGAATTTGAAATAGTTTTTTTTTTGGAGAAATTGAGAAAAACTAAAAAGAATTGGCACACTTCAACTTTAGCTCTTAAAAGGCAATTTAATTAGACAATGTTTTGACCTACAAGGTCTTCATCAGGTCACACATGAAATACAACAGAAGCCTGGAAATAGTCAAACTATAGACATAACAGCCACAAACAATGATTACCTTAATTAACCAATAAATAGGTAAATAAAAAATACACAAGTTGAAACAAACAGAAGTTGAATACAAAAACACAAAAGGCATAAAAAAAATTAAAGTCAAAATGCAAATTCAAAATTTAGATTTTTTTAGAATGTTGCATAATAAAGTCACACAAAAATGTATACAGTGTATTAAACTGTAATTATATATTAAGAGTGTTATTTCCTGTTTTTAGCTGACAGGACTGGCACCCGGTGTGGTCTTTTGCTGCTGTAGCCCATCTGTCTCAAGGTTTGGCGTGTTGTGTGTTCAGAGATGCTCTTCTGCATACCTTGGTTGTAACAAGGGGTCATTTGAGTTACTGTTGCCTTTCTATCAGCTCGAACCAGTCTCCTCTGACGTCTGGCATCAACAAGGCATTTGCACAAACAGAAGTGCCACTCACTAGATATTTTCTCTTTTTCGGACCATTCTCTGCAAATCCTATAGATGGTTATGCGTGAAAATCTCAGTAGATCAGCAGTTTCTGAAATACTTAGACCAGCCTGTCTGGCACGAACAAACCATTTTCAAAGTCACTTAAATAACCTTTCTTCCCTATTCGAATGATTAGTTTGAACTGCAGCAGATCGTCTTGACCATTTCTACATGCCTAAATGCATTGAGTTGCTACCATGTGATTGGCTAATTAGAATTTTGCGTTAAGGAGCAGTTGGACAGGTGTACATAATAATAATGTACATAATAAATGGCCGGTAAGTGTATCTTATGAACCATACCATATTGTCATAATAGTTTTTAATATTACACAGTTTTACAATTTCTCAATTGTAATGATCTACTTTTGTAAGCATATTGCTTTTCTAAATGTTGGTTTATCATGCCAGGGCCTGTATATGGAATAAAGAGGTGCAGAGACTGGGTCGTGAATTGCTCTCCAGCACATAAGGACACATGAACCTGGTGCTCGATTCACAGCTCAATGCAAATGCAACACAGATGTTTCTGTACTGTACTGTGAAGTTTCTTCTCCTCTCCTGCTTTCTCATCACAAAATCCCTTTATGGTTGAGATTGGCACACCAAGCAACCTCCAAGCTTCCTCGTTCCACCCAGTATAACCTCTATCCTCCTCGTCTTTTCGCCTGTTTTCCATTGCTTTCCGTCCTCTCTCACACCCTGACACCTATATATTATTACTTCTGTTTTCTTCAGTTTGTCACTCTCTTATTTTCCTTATTAGTCGACTGCTGTGGAAAAATGCAATTTGAGCTGAATAAGATACATTTCTATGGTTTTATGCTTTGGCTGTTTTATAGTTTGTGGGTTCACAGACTTCACACTTTTTCTATTGCTTTGTTATTCACTGCAATTATTTCAGCTTGGATTACTGTACTTAATGTCTGTTTAAAGCTAGTGCTCCAAGTTTAGTGAATGCAGTTATCTAATAATCTTTGATAATTAATTATTATCCTGCTCAAATAATCCTGCTGTTTTAGTTTCGGGATTTGTCCTTTTTCATTTTATTTTATTAATTTACTGTACTTCTGCTAATGGTACATTTCTTCTTCTTCTTTTTCTTCTTCTTCTTCTCCTCCGTAATGCGATTTTGAGGGTCTAAACATGCCCGAAAACTCATGAATCTTTGCCCACACCCCAGAAGTGGCGAAAATGTACTTTTGTTATAGGATTCAGAAGTGGGTGTGGCAAAATAACTCGACAGCACCACCTATGCAAATTTTTCACGCACACGTATGAAAATTGCCACACATTTTAAACATTCCAAAACCTACAAAAAAGTCTCTTGGAATAAAATCTCAAACCCAACAGGAAGTCAGATTTTTTTTTAACATCCTGTGCCAAAAAAGTGGCATTGTACTTTAACAAACTCCTTCTAGTGATTTTATCAAATCAACACCAATATTGGGTTTTGTCATCTAAAGGCCTTGGCGATGTTAAATTGCGAAGATCTATAGTTTTTGTCAAAGGGCATGTCCGTGGCTCAAATTTTGACGATTCGCTATGAAACAGGAAGTTTTTATAACTCCGGCATGCATTGTCTGATCTGCCTCAAAATTAACACGTTTGATAACAGTCCTGACCTGAACACGTTTGCATACCAGTATCCAGTTACAGTTATAGTGCTACCTGCTGGCCATAGGAAATTACATGTTTAAAATTACAAAATCACAAATTTTATCACATCGAATCCATGTTCCATTAGTTTAGTCCAAAGGCCTTTTTGATACTAAATTGTTAAGATTTATATTTTTCGCCGAAGGGTGTGTCTGTGACAGACTGACAAAGTTCAGTGCTTCCCATAGAGAAGGAAATACTTCTAACTCAGCCAAACAATGTCTGATCTGCCTAAAAATTCACAGGTTCGATGAGATTCCACTCCTGAAGACATCCACATGACAATATTGAGTCACAGTCATAGCGCCACCTGCTGAAAGAAGGAAGTTTGGCATAAATTGGTGATTTTCTCAGATTTTTGAAATATATATCAGCTTAAATTATTATTGTCCTCTGCTCTGTCATTAGACCGCAATTGGCTGCTGTCTGAGCAGGTGTATTTGCATACAGCAATCTGATTGGCTGACGCTTCCGTCGGCGCCTCAAAATTTGTGAAAGTCTCAACTTCTGCAGCAGGCAACGCCACAGAAGTGGCACTTACGGATCAACAATGCAGTTCGGCAACGCCTGACATCACCCATTCAAAGGAAATAGAAAGCGTTGAAGCTGACTTCCCATGTGAATGGGGTGTAAGGCCACCGGGTGCGAGATCCCTTTCATCCCTGCTTGCAGTTTTAAATATTTTAATATTATTGTAATATTGTATTTTATTGTAGTAATTTTTCTTTTTAAATAAACCATAAAATAAAAAACATTTTATTTAAAATAAAAAAAAGAGTCTTCTGCTGTGAATTTGCTTTACTCCATTTTTTACAGTTTTATTTAATAGTTGTTTTAGAATATTACACAATTTTAAGATAATCAATTAATTTGTATTAATTTCATTTTTTATTTTAAGTTATTTAATATTTTTTGGTGGTTCATTCTGCTGTGGTGACCCCTAATAAATAAGGGACTAAGCGAAAGGAAAATGAATGAATGAACAATATTTTTTTTATTTAGTATTTTAAGAAATAAGAGACCCATTTCAGTGCAGTGGACTACTAAATCTAAAATATGGGATGTGAGAAGGTGCGAATTACAGATAAACAGAAGGAGAAAGAGCCGCTGAAACGTTCTTCAGGTTTTGTTTGTACAGAACACATCTGTGAAAGCAATCACTGTATATTTCACTTGAGGATGAAGGTCAATGTCCTGTGACAGTTGGAGATTGGCTTCACTGTTCACTCACTAGTGTGTGTGTGTGTGTGTGTGTGTGTGTGTGTGTGTGTGTGTGTGTGTGTGTGTGTGTGTGTGTGTGTGTGTGCGTGTGTTTGCGCGTGTTCGTGCTTAAGCAGTTCCACATGCTTCAGAGAGGACTGAATAGTGCTCCGGAATTACAGGAAACCCTGTTCACATGGTGGAGAGAGACTATACCATCTTAAATTTGCAGTTAAATAGGGCTGGGTATTGATTCATATGTCCTGATTCTATTGGATTTGAATCTGATTCAGAAGCTATTGGCATTTCTAAAAATTATCAGTGAATACTCTTTCAGGTGGAGTAGACTTAAGGGATAGTTCACACACAACTGAAAATGATGTTATTATTTCCTCATCTTTCACTTGTTCCAAACTTGTTTGATTTTCTTTCTTCTGTTGAACACAATGAAGATATTTTGAAGAAAGCTGTAAACCCTTAACATGGACTCCCATAGCACTTTTCATACTATGTAAGTCAGTGGTTACAGTTTTTCAGCCATCCTTGAAAGATTTTATTTTGTATTCAACAGAATAAAAAAACTTAAAGATTTGGAACCACTTGAGGGTGGGTAAATAATGAGTAAATCTTCGATTTTGGATGAACTATCTCTTTCAAGCAGGGATATCAAGCTGCTGTATTATTAGGCTCCTGGTTGTAGTCAGATAATGCCACTGAGTTTCTTTCACTTTAGACTGGATTGACTGTTTACATGGATACTAATCAAGATGTGACTGTTCAAGCTGAAATAATTGCTAGAACATTACTTTTCTTTGTCATGACAACATGACATTATCAAGACAACATAACTTGCCATAAATCTGTGATAGACCTGATGGTCATTTTAGTTGTGTCTTGCATCATTAAACCTTTAAAATGACACTCAAATTAAAATATCATTAATTAGTAATGACTGATATACAATAACTTGACAGAGTATTGATGCATTTACTGAGAAATTTAAATGTCAAAATTCATCAGAAAAAAATCCATAGCACAATTTAATGGCCTCATGACAATTATGTTTATGACAAGATATGTTGTCTTGGTAATGTCAAGTTGTCGTGACAAAAACAAAGACAGGATGCCGTAAATGTGTTTATAAAGTTGTCATAAGAAAGACATCTTAAACAATGTCACACTTGCATTTAAAATGCCATAACTAAACTAATGACGTGTCATTATAATAATGTAAATAAAATGTGTAATTTCCTATGTTATGTTGATTAGAGCAAAGAATTTATTTTCCTTCCCCTATTGACTACAGCATGAACCATGGTTGTCTAATGACATGCCTAACTGACCTTGCCTAGCTAACCTTACCTAATTAATTGGCCTTTAAATTGTACCTAACTGAATACTACTAGGCGACTCGGTGGCACAGTAGGTAGTGCTGTCGCCTCACAGCAAAAAGGTCGCTGGTTTGAGCCTAGGCTGGGTCACTTGGCATTTCTGTGTAGAGTTTGCATGTTCTCCCCACATTGGCGTGGGTTTCCTCTAGGTGCTTGAGTTTTGCCCACAAGTCCAAAGACATGTCGTACAGGTGAATTGAGTAAGCTAAAATTGTCTGTAGTGTATGTGTGTGTAGTGTGTATTGGTTTTTCCCAGTGATGGGTTGCAGCTGGAAGGGCATCCACTGCATAAAACATATGCTGGATAAGTTGCCGGTTCATTCCGCTGTGACGACCCCGCATTAATAAAGGCACTAAGCCGAAAAGAAAATGAATGAATGAATGAATGAATGCTACTGTCTTGCAAAATAACTAGTGAAATAGTATGTACATGCCATCATGGCAAATACATTAGTTAATAATAAAAAATATTGTTTAAAAATGTGTGTAAAAACGCATCTCTTCATTGAACAACACTTAGGAAATTCTTTCTTTTTTGCTTCATCTGTGTTTCTTTGTTGCTTTAATATACTGTATACGCATTGATTTGCTGCACAGTCATTTTACAAATAAACAAAATTTTAAAACATCTGATGATTGACATTATTATAAATTTCCTAGGGTGGGGCGATATTGCAAAAAAATATCACTATATCATTTTTCATTTCATTCGGTATCGAATAATTAAATGTTTTAACAATTCATTAGTATTTTTTATTTAACCACTTAATTTTAATTTACCAACTAAGGCAAATATATTTAATAGTCAAAAACAAAAATATTTTAAAGAAAATATTTAATATCTTTATAATAAAATAAACATAAGTGTTAAAGAGACTCTTAAACTTGATAAATAAAATGTTACAAAGTGTGTGCAATGGTTGAGTGTAAATGCTGAACAATCAAAGCAAACTGTGTCAATAGTAATGATACCATAAACCAAAACTGACACTGTTAACCCTGTAAACAAAAGAAATTATGATAATCAAATCTGAGTATTCAAGTAAAGGAACCAACCATCATTATTCAAATACATACTGCAACATTACAAATTGTGAAATTGAATGACTACATTACCCCTATGCTAAAAGATCTTTCAGATGGGGTGCTAGTGGTTGGGATGCACAAGAAAAGAAACCAAAAAGCCATTCTGGCGACATCCTTACATGCTTTTATATTTGCAGTCTCCTCACTGCTGCTATACAATACTCATTTTCGCATGGGTTGTTATTCTGACCTGAAGTGACAAGCGTGAGCATGTGGTTTCCTTCATCATCTTCAATGTGCTTTGGAAAATGCACCTCCATTTTAAGTGACAAACTTACACCCTAAGCTTATTGGCATTGCTTCCAACACTCAAAAAATATAGTTTTTTTGCTCGTTCAAAATACTTATTTAAAAAACTTATTTAAAATGAAGTGCAACAACACAATTCTTGAGATTTTATTTGGACAACTTAATTTTTTATGTTCAATCCACATAAATTTGTCAAAAGTGTTAACTTAATCAATTTGTGTTGGGACAACATGAAGGAATTATGTGGAACCCTGCATTTTTAAATTGAAAGTGCATGCTCAGCAGCCACATTTTAATACAACTACAGTTTAGCCTTCATACCGATACTACATTTCAAATGTTTTTTTCAATCGATATTGATATCAATGGTGTTTGGTCAACAAATACTGATGCAGATTTTATTGCCCAGGCCTAATAACCCCGAGCCCTGCTGTTTACTTGCATTAAATTCCTTCGGCTTAGCCCCTTATTTATCTGGGGTCGCCACAGTGGAATGAACTGTCAACTATTCCAGCATATGTTCCAGCCGCAACACGGTACTGGAAAACACCCATGCACACTCATTTACACACACACACACACACACTCATACATTATAGCCAATTTAGTTCATCCAGTTCACCCATGAATTTAGACTGTGCATGTCTTTGGACTGTGGGGGGAAACCGGAGCACAGGAAAAAACTACGCCAACACAGGGAGAACATGCAAACTCCACACAGAAATGGCAGTTGGCCCAGCTGGGACTCAACTAGCAACCTTCTTGCTGTGAGGCGACAATGCTAACCACTTAGCTACCGTGCCGGCCCCAATGTTAATACATTTATGATGTAGAACAAAAATTGATTCACTGCTTTTGAGAATCAATATAAAATTGAACGCTTCAATTAATCCAATAAACCCTCAATCCTACAGTTCACAGTAATCAACTTTGAACTGGATATTGACAAGAAACTGAGCTGTGTAAACAGGAAGGTGAGAGATATTTTCCCATGAGAAGTTGGTGGTTATTGTGCAGTGGTTTTGAAAGGATGAGAGGACTCAGCACTCGGAGATGTGAAGCGAGAGCTTTGAGGTGGGCGGCACAAATGAGAGACTGGCAGACCTTTGGAACATCTGCCAATGTGCCTGTGAATTATAGCAGATTCATTAGAGGCAGTAGGCGGAGGGTGTTTTTGAGCTCTGACAGTTCACAGTCCACAGGAGGTCGTGCCACTAGTGCGGGTGTGGATTGTTCGACATGTTTCCTGACCCCATCCAGGCGACTGGTGTTCGTGGAAGCTTAAAAGCAAATGTGCGTTATTTCTTTACTCTAAGGTGGGTTAAATGGGGTCAGCGCATTAGTGTGAGTTATAGCCATTACCTGGTTTGTTGGAAGCATCCCGGTCATGACACGCAAAGTATCCGAGACACTGTGGCCATTTAGAGGCACATATCTGAGACTTATTACACTTTCAGTTGGGGTCAGTGGAAAATTCCTTGTCTTGAGAGTTAAGCTATGTCATAAATACATAGGTGCGGCTCATGCTTGATCATGCATTAGAATTACTCTATGTATAGCATATGGCTGCAAGACGAAGCAACTTTTTTGTTCTTGATTGCCCCGTTAAGATATAGTGTCCATTCTTTGAGTCTCTATTAAAAGAAAATAAGATGTTTTTTTTTTTTTTTTTTTTTTTTTTTTTTTTTTTGTGAATTAAATGAAATGTGAGATGTGGTTGTTTGTTGTGAAAGACAAACCTATCCATGCTTAAAATCAGCTTAATAATATCACTATTTAATGCTCTTGTTATTAACCTAGAAAAAATCATGTTCAGGTCCACAATGTCTGATGTATCTACAAACCCTGTAGTTAAACATGGTAGACAAATAAAAGTATTGTGGTTAGGGATGCACAGATATGGATGTTTTGGCCGATATCGATGACCGATATTTCTTAAAATTTGGAGGCTGATATAACCGATATACTATAGCTGATAAATATTTCAAAATGTTATTTTTTTTATACAGTCCGCTATTGGGCTGCACGATTGTAAATGTAAAATAAAGGTTAATATGATTAGCCTATTGTTATTGTTAATTCTCAAACATATGGTACAACCTACAAAAAAGTCTCTTAGAGCAAAATCTCAAACCCAACAGGAATCAGATATTTTTAACTTTCTCTGCCGAAAAAGTGAGCACGATTTTATTGTCATCTAAAGGCTTGGCAATGTTAAATTGTGAAGGTCTAGTTTTCGTCGTCCGGGGCAACCTCACAAACTTTGACACAAAACAGGAAGTTGTTATACAGTATCTCAGGCATGCATTGTCTGATCTGCGTCAAACCATCTGCGCCAAATGTTTTGAGTCCTGACCTGAACATGTTTGCATGCTAATATTCAGTTACAGTAGTAGCACCACCTGCTGACAACAGGGATATCATGTTTTACACTGTAACAAACTCATACTACAAATTTTATCAGATCGAATCCAAGTTCAGTCTAATACAAAGGCCTGTGTGATGTTAAATTATGAAGATCTCGAGTTATTGTCCAAGGGCGTGTCTGTGGCAGACTGACAAAGTTCAGTGTATCGCCATGGAGGAGGAAGTACTTATAACTTAGCCACACAATGTGCGATCTGCCTGAAAATTCACGTTCGATGAGATTCCTCTCCTGAAGACATCTACATGCCAATATTAAGTCACAGTCATAGCGCCACCTGCTGCGAAAGGAAATTTGGCATAAATCAGTAATTTTCTCAGGTTTTTTTTATACAGTTAAAGTCAGAATTATTAGCCCCCTTCAAATCTTTTTTGAGGCAGTGGGCCTCGGTGCAAGGTCCCTTTCAGTGCTGCTTGAAGCTTGAATATTGCATTAAAATTGATTCTGCTTGATTATGAGAAGAAAAAAACCCAAATGGTCTGCATTAACTGCAGTGTGAATGTAGCCTTAGTCAGCGGCTCTAAACTCATATAAGGTAATTAAGAGTTTGTATGTGTAAAAAGACGTGCTAAAGCTGTCACTTGTGAAGTCCAATGTGTGTAGTGCTCTGTCAGTGAAGCTTTTACTTTGGAAATAATGGTCTTAAGCTCTTAGCCTTTAATTCATTAGTGGCACCTAATACCTTCAGTAGCTTCATCAATATTCACTAATTGGTTTTAAAACTTCTCATGGAGTCTGAGCTGGCTCTAGTGGATGGAGTTGTTCTTCAGTCGGCTACTCTGCTTTAACATTTGTATTCCTAATGCTGCAGTTCCAACGACTTTTTCTTAGGATCTGAAGAGCGTTGGCGCCATTTACCCTTTTCACTTGTCTTTTTTAATTAATCCCTTTCTAGCTGTGGTGTGCCAAAGAGAATCCTGTCTCATTAAGTGTCTAAATTCATGTGGAAGACTTGTGCTTTTATAAAAGGTACCAATCAAGGGTGTTAGAGTGGTGTGCACTGTGCTTCTTTTATTATTAGCAACTAATACATCACTGTTGGCTTTACGGCACTGTGTGTAATGGCCAACTACAGCCCGCATGCTCTAAAGTAAGTGCAGTCATAGCTGATTGCTCACTAGCTAAGGGGGACAAACAGAGTTCTGCTTAAAACAAAGTTTACTTTAGCATTGATGAGGTTTGTGACCTCAAGGAACTCGGCCACACATCGAGTCTTCGATTCACTGAGCAGTTTTGTACACATACAGTTTATTGCGCGCCTCGAGGCAGCTATTTAGAGATCAAGCTGCATTTACTCAACCTGGACAAGTCCAGCTTAGTCATGCGACCTGATCTATGAGAAATAATGAAACATGTAGCTCGGCCATTAGTCTTGTTGATGCAGTATGTTGACACTGTACTGTCTGTTCCAGGGATTTTCAGTCCTGCTCTTGGCATTGAACATTTTGTATGTTTCTCTGTTTTCTGGACACACTCAGTCCAGTTCATGGAGTTCTCTGGTAATGAAGAGATGATCTGAATAAGGTGTTATACATAAAGGAGATATAAACAATACGCAGTTCAATGAGATCCCCACATGCTAAATTAAATGTCACTTGTCCGCATGCACACAGCCCTTTTTCTTGATCCTTTTTCTTTGATAGGTTATCTGAAAAATGTCAATTTGACACTTAAGTTTTAAATATAATGTATGCACTAACTGGCCACTTTATTAGGTACAACGATTATCAGAATAAACCTCGTTTTCTTAACCATTTTAAATGGATAGTTCACTCAAAAATTAATAATCATTTAGAGATTTCTTAATATGTTAGCAAAAGAACATATTTTGAAAAATGCTGGACACCTGTAACCATTTGAGAAAAACAAATAGATGTCAATGCTTACAGGTTTGCAAAAACATCATCTTTTGTGGTCAACAGAGAAAAAATAGTTTAGAGCAAGTTAAGGCAAGAGTAAGTCCATAACTACACATTTCATTATTTCTGGCATTGACTCAACAAAGTCATGGAGACATTTCTTAGACATTTTTGTCCATTTTTGTACTTTGGCCAGTTTAGTTAATCTGATTCACCTATACCGGATGTTTTTGGACTGTGGGGGAAACCGAAGGACCCGGCAAAACCCACGTGAACACTGGGAGAACATGCAAACTCTTCACAGAAATGGCAACTGGCCCAGCCGGGACACAAACCAGCAAACTTTTGCTGTGAGAAAACATTTTGAGCCACCGTGGTTATTGATATAATTTATGTTTAAAAAAAAAAAAACTTCTAATATATTGGGTTATCCTGCTTAGAAATAGGCCGGTATAAGATTTTGATGGTATGATAATCTTGGACAAATATGATAATCTTGGACAAATATATCACGGTATTGTGATTACTGCTCTAAAATATGTTCTTTTTAAATGTCTGGGTAAAAAACAATCTTTTCCACTGTGAAAAAAAGAAGATTTCTCTAAAAAAATCCAATGTGGAAAAACAAACTTTTTTTTTACATTGAACACTATATATTTCTAAAGAAACATTTGAAATGTTAATTACATGTGAGGCTAAATATTTAAATAAATCATTGGTGACTTCTGCTGTTTTCATTAGATTTTAATAACCGTTTTTCTTCTGGAGGTAATTCCCCCCTAATAAACTAAATTGTAGTTTAATAGTCTTAACACACATAAAAAACAAACATATTTTTTTACATATATATTGTGGTAACGGTATAACAGAAAATCTTTGCGGTTTTAAAACCTTGACTTTTCAATACCGCAGTAAACCTTGAAACCGGTTATCGTCCCATGCCCAGCTTGAAGTAACCATTAAAACCATAAAATCTAACCATTGAAGGGATGGACCTATGTTTGCAGCTATTTTCAATGGAAAGCAGCTGATGTTGCAGGATGATGTCTTGCATACAATTGCATATTACTGACTTCATTACTTCCTGTTTGTATCTAATTTTTTATATGTGTGTAAAAAAGTAGTGTATATCTGCACTACATATAGTACATATGGTTTATATACGTGTGTCAGTTTAATTAAGCAATTTTAAAGGTGATTTTGTTAATATTTCAACTTTTGAAAGCCTCGGATTCCAGATTTTTAGATCTCGGCCAAATATTGTTCCATCCCAATAAGCCATACATCAGTGGAATACTTGTTTATTCAGCTTTGTATTATTCATCTGATGTACAAATCTCATCTCATCTCATGTGATGTATAAATCTTGTGGCTAGTTTTGGGGTCCAGAGTCACATACTGTTGTCATGGAACAATCATATATCTCCTTCTTTTTTGTTTTGAATTAAAACTATATTTAATTTGATCATTTATTCTCCTCCTGTAACTATATTACTCAGAATAATAGAGCTTTAGTGAGATACCAGTTTCTGAACTTGTCTTGAGTTCATTTATTATATCTGAGAGACTCTACTTTACTACACTGTAAATACACTGCACTGTATCTAAACTGGTTTTACTTTATTCAAACAACAATAATCTTAAATTAAGTATGTAGCAAAGCTCATTACTAAACAAATATTGATTTTGGTATATTGACAGTAGGAAATATACTAAGTATATAAATGGAACATGACCTTTACTACATATCCTGAAGTTTTTTTGCCATGAAAAAAAGAAGTAATTTTGACTTACACGTTGTATTTTGGCTATTACCAAAAATATACCTGTGCAACATAAGACCTTGTGGTCAAGATTCACGTATTCAGGTTAGCTGTGGGGTGTGAATTAAGTTTAACTGCAACTAAGAGGCCCAAAATGGGTAAGAAGTCTTACACACGTCATCAAAGACCCAATAGCAACCTAAGCTGTTGAGGCAAGGCATGTGTTCATGTTGTTTGTACCAAATTATGACTATCATCTTGTCTCTTTAGAAATCAAGTCTCATCAGATGAGGCAAAGTTTTTTCCAGTCTTCTTATCTATTTACGGTTAGCCCATGCCTCCGTTTTTGTTCTTTTCTGACAGGAAAGACTGTTAGCACTTCTGCTGCTGCTGTAGCTGCTGTAGCTCATCTGTAGCTCATGTTGTGTGTTCCGATATGCTCTTCAGCATACTTTGTTCATAATGAGTAGTTGTTTGAGTTACTTTTACCTTTCTATCAGGACCTACTGTTCTAATTTTTGGTGTCAACAAAGTAGTAGCTGGATGTCTCTTTTTGGCACCATTCTTTAAATCTTAAAGATGCCTTTGTGCGGTGGAAATTTCAATCAATCAGCAGTTTCTGAAATACTCAAACCAGTCTGTCTGGCATCGACAGCCATTCCACATTCGTGCCAGTTAAATCAAATTTATTTCTCATTCAGTTTGAGCTTCAGCAGATCATCTTGACCACGTCAACATGCATACATTTGTTGAGTTGTCACCATGTGTTTGGATTATCAGGGTTTATTTTTTAGTTAAAGTTAACTATACTAGGTATACCTAATATTGTAGATCAGGGGTGGCCAACCCTGTTCCAGGAGAGCCACCTTCCTGCAGATTTCAGTTGCAACCCATATCAAACACACCTGCCTGTAATTATCACGTGGTGTTCAGGTCGTAATTAATTGGTTCAGGTGTGTTTGATATGGGTAGCAACTGAAATCTGCAGGAAGGTGGCTCTCCAGGAACAGGGTTGGCCAACCCTGTTGTAGACTATATATACCATATTATTGATCACACTTTTCAATAAGGTTTTATTAGTTAGTCCTAGATTATGTATTTACTTAAATGAACTAATGATGAACAATACTTGTACAGCATTTATAAGTCATTATTCAACATTTTACTAATGCGTTATTAACATCCAAATTCATGCTTGTTAACATTGATTAATCCACTGTGAGTTAACATGAACTTACAATGAACAACTTTATTTATATTAACTAATGTTAACTAAGATGGATAAACACTTTAATTAATGTTCTTTGTTTGTTCATGTTAGTATATACAGTAACTAGCAAATACAAACTTATTGTAAAGTGTTACCACTAAATGTTCCAAGTTATAGTTGTTGTTTTAAATATTACAACAAGTTTCTCAAGAAGTGATCATTTTATTCTCTTTGGCACATGCAATGAAAACATTGCTTTAGTTGCAAATTATTTAAATGTGTAACTTTGCTAATTCATATTAAAACTTGTGGTGAAGGTTACTTTTATAAAGCAATCTTTTATATTTGTGTTAGTTAATACATTTGTTTCACATGTATTAACCTGAATCGGACCAACACAGTATATGTGAACCTAATATTAACTTAGATTAAGAAATGCTTCTATATGGGTCATTGCATATACACTCACCGGCCACTTTATTAGTTACACCTTACTAGGTTGGACCCTCTTTTGACTTCAGATCTGCCTTAATTCTTTGTGGCATAGGTTTAACAAGATACTGGAAATATACTTTAGAGATTTTGATCATTGACGTGTCAGCATCATGCAGTTGCTGCAGATTTGTCGGCTGCACATCCATGATGTGAATCTCCTGTTCCACCACATCCCAAAGGTGCTCTATTAGATTGAGTTTGCTGTATGTGGAGGCCATTTGAGTACAGTGAATTCATTGTCATGTTCAAGAAACCAGTCTGAGATGAATCACACTTTATGACATGGCACATTATTCTGCTGGAAGTAGCCATCAGAAAATGGGTACACTGTGGTCATAAAGGAATGGACATCGTCAGCAACAATACTCAGGTAGGCTGTGGGTTAACAAGATGCTCAGTTGGTACTAATGGGCGCAAAGTGTACCAAGAAAATATCCCCCACACCATTACACCACCAGCCTGAATTGTTGATACAACATTTTTCTAATCTTTTATTGTCCAGTTTTCGTCAGCCTTTGTGAATTGTAGCCTTAGTTTCCTGTTCTTAGCTGACAGGAGTGGCACCCGGTGTGGCCTTCAGCTGCTGTAGCTCATCTGCCTCAAGGTTGGTGGATGTTTTGTGCTTTCAGAGATGCTCTTCTGCATACCTCGTTTGTAATGAGTGGTTATTTGAGTTACTGTTTCCTATGTATTAGATTGAACCAGTCTGGCCATTCTCCATTGACCTCTGGCATCAACAAGACATTTGCACCTACAGCTCGTCACTCACTGAATATTTTTGTCTTTTTCAGACCATTCTCTATAAACCCAGTAGATCAGCAGTTTCTGAAATACTCAAAGCAGCCCGTCTGGCACTAACAACCATGCCATGTTTAAAGTCACTTAAATCACCTTTCTTCAACATTCTGATGCTCTGTTTGAACTGCAAAATGTGATTGGCTGATTAGAGATTTGCATAAACCAGAAGTTGGACAGGTGTACCTAATAAAGTGGCCGGTGAGTATACACATTCAAAAACCACAAGCCTGCTCTTCAAAAGAATGAAGTGAAGAAATGCAGTTTAAGAAATTTCAGAGGCATTTTTGTACCTTGTTTATGAATCTCTATTTTCCTTTGAGGAAATTCCCTGAAAGGTTTGTCAGATTTTCCTACCAACTGAGGGCTTTCTAGTCTCATTCCACACACTCAGAGCAATACATGCATATGCTTTTACACTTTCTCCTTGCATGTATAAATGATGATGATGTTTAGTCAACCTGATCTCTTCTAACTTATGCTGTACATACTCCGCATGCTATACTAAGCAAGGGAGGGCAGCATAGTTGAAAGTGTGGTCTAATCCTCTGCCTGATTCCACGCATGCACGTCATCTCTGTCTGCCATCAGCCTTACTAGGCAGAAACACATGAACAAACTTTCACACTTGTGGTGTAGGAATTCAGCAAATAAAGTGTCATGTGAGGGCACACCCTACACCATTATTCTGGATTAAAGACTTGCAGCTTTCAATCATTGAACAGCTAGAACACGCTGCACTTGATTAACACTTCTATATCAAAGTTCAAAATGACCCATAATGGAAGATCTTCATGTGCTTTTAAAAGTGTTTGTAGTAATTGAGTCCAATAGTCAGGTTCTGGAAGGCCAAACTCCATAGGGTTTTTTAAAAATTATATATACATAATGACAAACCCACTGTGAGTGATGAGTCTATTAATCAATAGAATATGCTGTTGTTGATCTCATCTGTTTATATTTTTAACTGGTATTCTAAACAATTGCGGAACACTAGAATGTGTAGTGGAAACTACATTAACCTTGATGTTTATTGGTTCATTCATTCATTCATTCATTCATTCATT
The DNA here is from genome assembly GCF_052040795.2 of Danio rerio. Lineage (NCBI taxonomy): Eukaryota > Metazoa > Chordata > Actinopteri > Cypriniformes > Danionidae > Danio > Danio rerio. The sequence goes on along the minus strand of NC_141039.2, from coordinate 30,861,606 downwards.
CATTCATTCATTCATTCATTCATTTTCAATCGCTTTTCCGGGGCCAGGTTGCAGGGGCAGCAGTCATAGGAGAGAACCCCAGACTTCCCTCTCTCCAGACACTTGCTCCCCGATGACATTGCTCTTCACCCTTTCCATAAGGGTGCACCCTGCCATGCACCCTGCGAAGGAAACTCATTTTGGCCGTTTGTATCTGTGATCTTGTCCTTTCGGTCATGATTCAAAGCTCATGACCATTGGTGAAAGTAGGAACATCGATTGACTGATAAATCGAGAGCTTTGCCTTTCGGCTCAGCTTCTTCTTTACCACAACGGACCGGTACATCGACCACAATACTGCTGTCGCTGCACCGATCCACTTGTCAATCTCACGTTCTATCCTTCCCTCACTTGAGAACAAAACCCAAAGATACTTGAACTCCTTCACTTGAGGTAAGGACTTTCCTCCTACCTGGAGATGGCAAACCACCTTTTTCCGGTGGAGCACCATGGCCTTGACCTAGGAGGTGCTGATTCTCATCCCAGCCGCATCACACTTGGCAGCAAACCGAGTTTGCATGCTGAAGTTCCATGTTCAATGAAGCCAACAGAACAACATCATCTGCGAATAACAGAGATGAGATCCTGTGGAGACTCCCTCCAGCCCAAGGCTGAGCTTTAAAATTCTGTCCATAAAACGTATTAACAGAATTGCTGACAAAGGGCAGCCGTGCCGGGGTCCAACATGCACTGGAAACCAGTTTGACTTGTTGCCGGCAATGTGAACCAAACTCCTACTCTGTTCATAAAGAGAGAGATGGCCCTTAACAGAGCACCTCTGACCCCATACTCCCAGAGCACCCTCCACAGAATGCCACTAGGGACACGGTCGAATGCTTTCTCCAAGTCCACAAAACACATATGGACTGGTTGGGCATGCTTCCGTGAACCCTCAAGCACTCTGGTAAAGGCATAGAGCTGGTCCAGTATACCACGGCCTGGATGAAAACCGCATTGTTCCTCTTGAATCCTAGGTTCAACTATCGGCCAGATCCTCCTCTCCAGTACCATGGCATAGACTTTCCCAGGGAGGCTGAGGAGTGTGATCCCCCTTATAGTTAGAGCACACCCTCTGGTACCCCTGCTTAAAAATGAAAATCACCACCCTAGTTGCCCAGTTCAGAGGTACTGTCCACGACCTACATGCGATATTGTAGAGACATGTCAGCTGAGACAGCCCCACAATATCCAGAGACCTAAGATACACAGGGTGAATTTCATCCACCCCTGCTGTTTTGCCACTGCGGAGCTAGCAACTACCCCAGTGACCTCAGCTTGGGTAATGGGTGAGTCCACCCCTGCATCCCCTGTCTCTGCTTCCTCAATGAAAGTTTTTTTCATAGATGATGTTTTTTTATTGATTTAGTCCACTCAACAATTTAAACTTTAGACACTGTGTGTCTAGTTTAAAACGAGGAAACGAGTGGTGTTTGTGTTTAGACTTTAATAGTCTTTACAATTCTATGTAAATTGAAAATAAAGCAATTGTCACCCTAAAACAATTATTTAAAATAATTCATTTTAAAGAAGTAGTTTGAACAAGTAACAAAAGTCAGTTTTTGAGACTGTGTTGACTTTGTGCCTGTTTAATGTAATAAAACATTTAAAATAAGCATTTATTGACCATGACCATTAATATTTCATTTATCCCAATGCACTAGGAGGAAAACCATTTTTAGTTCCTTCAACAAAAGATACTAAAACCCATCGTTTTTCTTCTTGATATGAAGAATATTTAAATACTCTGAAAAACCCTATGTACAATGAATGAATTAATAGCACCATTGATGGTAATTAAAATCTTTTATTATTAACAGTCTGGGGAGAAAGTAGAAAGAATTAGAGCCGTTTGCTGTAAGTCAGCATTTATTTTCCTAGCCTGTGGTTTGATATATGGACTCGCTGTGTGATATATGCTCTAGGTGGACATGTTCCTCATTAATTCTGGCAGTATTAAAACACAGGCCGTTAGTGAAGTATGATGAAAACACCGTACCCCCTTCCTGCCTGCGTGCAGATCCTAAAGCCGTCCAGTCTGGAGGTGGAATGCAACTTTTGGCAGCGTTAACAGTGGCCGCCTTTGACCAAACACACCCTGTGAACTGCTGCATCTCGCACAGTTGCGTTCCTCTCTGAAATATTTCTGTTCCAGTCAGTTGCCGTTGTCAAACACGATTATTGATACGCAGCTTTTATTTTCATTACGTCGGACTCTGTACCTCCCTTTTTTTCCCCCCACAGACGTATGTTATCCATAAGGAATCGTCAGTGTTGGAGTGGGAAGGTTTTTTCATTCAGCAAGGGTCCGCACGAGTAATGATGCCTTGATGTTTTTCTTGGGCACCGACTTTAAACAAAAATACACAACCTTCTGCCCACCTCACACATGCAAGGAAAGAAGCACACCCACCTCCTCTCACTTTAACACATGCGTTTTTCTCAGCATGCTACCGGTTTCATCCGCCCCACGCTTATGGGCTTGATGCTAAGCGAGGCTTACGTTTATATCTGGTTCTTTTCCTGTGACAGGTCGTGTAATAATCTGTGACTTGAAAGCTCTCGGCTTTCTTCATTTCAGCCTTTCAAACAGGTCTTGTTTCATAAGATGGCTCGGTTGTAAAAAGGAGACATCAACAAACATAGTATAGCGACCGAGCCCAGGAGAAATTTCATATTCCTCAGATGTTGTGCTTTCGTAGATTAAGAGACTTAATGGATTACCCAGTCATGCATTAACCTTGTCTCAGATGTTTCTCCTAAAATTCTTTGAGGGACATAGAATGGATTAAATGAGAAATTAATCTACAATATTGGGCTATAAGATGAATGTTAAAAGGACAAATTGGATGATTCGCTATTCGATGAGAAATGTGTTAATGTTTCACATTGAAACTGTTGCTTTCGGATGACTTTTATATGTGTTGGCAAATCTGAACTTAGTTTGAAGCATTGCTGTGATTACTTGGAAAGTTGAGGATTTATTGGGAAGCAAAGTGCAACCAAGGCTCATTGAAAAACATGTCTCTGCCAATGCTTTTACAGAACTTCTAAAGCAAGCCTATAAAGTGATTATTTGACTTTGCTTAAAAAAAAAGTCAACCCGTTGCTTTTTAAAGCGGTTCATTGAGTTTACTTAAAACATGAGTAAATACCATCCATTGCCTTAAAATTATTAAGTAAATGAACTATGTGCATAATTATGAAAAATAAGTAAACTAAACAGTTTGATGTTACAATGAGTTTATTGACTTCAATGCAGTGGGTTCGCTCATTTTTTTAAAATGAAGTAACTAATCTTTAAAGGGGTGGTCCACTACGATATCATATTTTAAACTTTAGTTGATGTGTAATGTAGCTGTGTGAACATAAACAGCATCTCGGAATGAAAATGTTCAAAGTTTAATGCAAAGGGAGACTTTGGTTTTTACAGAGTTAGCTTAGCAAAGCGTACAATGAACGAATTTTGGGGACTACAAAAAATACTTCCGGGCCTTGTGAGATCACAAACATTTTACCGTGCACACACACTGTGCAGCTAAGGGGTGTGGCCAGAGGTGCTGTAAATGTTACAGCAGAGGGAGAAGATGCTGTCCTGGGCGGACCCAATTGTCAGGGGGGACCCGATTTCTCATGAAACTGTCCTGCTATTTCCACAGAGCTTCTTCTGTTTCTGTATTTGGGCTTCCAAAGGACACGACACAAAGACAGAAGTGCTTACAGTTCAATAGAAATTATGTTCCAGAGAGAATTATAAAATACATAGCAAGCATGATTTCACAAAACACAGGTTGCTTTTCCATGCATATTACATCTTAGATAATGAACCTGCAAAAGATATGTGAACGATTCATATTACTTACACATGCATATTCCGGATATATGTGAAAGACGTAGTGTAACGCGTTGAGTTAAAACAAAAAATACAGGAGAGCTTGCCTAACTTATGTAGCAGCAGAAAAAATAATCAAGGCTCACACAGGTCGCATCCCACATCTTGTGCTTTATTCTTCTGTCAACAGTGTCACTGTAAATTACAGAAAATAACTTAATCCGAGCAACAGAGAAAAATAAAAAAAAAACATCACTCCATGCACATGCGCTTCTTGTGTTATACGCGTCTACAGATAGTTCATACACACGCACACACATAAGACACACACACAATGGCAAACTCTCTTAAAGAAGCCATACCCCATTTTCACTCGTTACAGACACTAGTCAGATTTTATTTTAGAGAGCGGGCATGAGATTGACTGTTTACACAAAACGTGTGTGCTTGTACGGGCGTGACGTGGAGTCGATCTGCGAATCACAGCACATTATGACACATGACCAATCAGAGCCACTTGAGGGCAGGCCTTTTAGAGGAACTAGGGAAATATACCAGTCGTTTTCATGTTAGCTGAGTAGCTGTATATATCAAAGTGAGATTTATGAAAAAATACCAAGATTTTCTTTAAGTGAAAAATGAGCACACATTGTTTTGCATCTTATTAACACAACCAAGCCTTAAAATTACATACCGGATCACCCCTTTAAAGGGGTGGTCCAGGGTTTATTTTAGAGCTAAATAATGTCACAAGAAATGTCTCTTTAAGTGTATATATCCTTTCTTTGCTTGTAGAGGAGCAGAGAGAAGAAAAATAGACAGTGTGATTGGCTAAAATGTTGGTGTCTTTATTTATTTATTTTTATTTGTTGATTGTTTTTATTTAAAATGTTTTCTTTTTTTAATAAGAGGTTATGCTAGAGGGATTTTTTTTAAATGTGATGAATCATTTAATGTCACTCATTGACCATTTGATTTCTGAATTGCCATAATACATTTCTATTAGTGTTTAAATAAACTTTATAGCATCATGTACTAGACATTTTTATGCCATGAAGTCATTTTTTAATGAGCCTAAGCTTACTTCTGTTTGCGACATTGTGACAGGATGTTTTACTTTTCTTTTATTTTCCTTTCTTCTTCTACTTTTTTTTTTTTTTTTTTGATTTTTGTTACCAAAGTCAGCCAGAAATAATAATATTATTGCAAAGGCTTCAATTCCAGCTGTATATTTTCATATATAATAGCCTATTTATACAGTATGTGAAAATATTAAGAGTGATTTTTAAATGATGTTTACGCAGTATTATATGACATCTATATTGTTTATGTACTGAAGCCAGTAAAAAAATAAATTAATTAATTAAAATATTGTCTGGAGAAAATTTACTCTGAATGCTGATAATGTGTTTTTAGATGCAAAAGCAATTATTGGAATAAGTAAGTGTGTGGTTTATCACATAATCTAGTTTTTATCTTTTTAAAATTTATTTTATAGAGCAGAATTTATCTATTTTAAAGCAGAATGAAACTGAAATGGCGAATTCCGCAAATGGGCTAAAATGTTTAGTTTAGAATATATTAAGAGAAGCTGTGATTGGGATATCTTACAAGAATAACTAACTGTACAAAATATGGGAACCATTTTTTTAATATTTGTGCTGTCTGGATTTCATAAATGGAAAAACTGCATGATCTGTATTTCTGCTTGATTATTACACATAAGAAATAGCTCAGGATAAACGAGTACATTCCTTTGAAAATTAATATTTTTATCAATTTTTGACTGAATATAGCCAGTATATTTTGGCTTATGTAAACAAACCGGTTTTATTAAAAAGTTGTATTCATTTAAATAAGAGTTTGGTGACCTAGCATCTTTAGCAATAGGAAGATAATACATTTAATTTCAAACAAGTTCAATGAGCAATATCACTCGAGTAACAATGCGATAAGGCTGTATAACTGCACTGGTGGGAGGTGTGCGTTGACACGAGGCCACAGCCCAAGTGCTTCAGTGTACCACCTGTGACAATATACAGCCATATCGCACTGCTATGAGTGTGATATTGCATTTATACAGTATATATATTGGGGGGAGGGGTTGGGGGGTTGATGCAGCGGGTTTTGGGCGACCGCTTCGATCGGGTACTGTACCAAAGTTGGCAACCCAGGGGTGTTTAGTTTACAGACTGTACCAAAGAGAGGGGTGGGTGAAATTCGAGAGTTTAATTAGAAAGAAATAAAAATGGGATGTTTGTGGGAGACTGGTCTGAAATACGAGATACTCCCATTAAAAACGGAAGTGTTGGCAGGTGTGCTTACCAGTTCAATATTGATTTGATCTGCTATAGTTAGAAATCAGACTGTTATGTCTTCTAAGCGTAAGGGCTTATTATGAGGTTCTGTCGCCATCTTGTTGATAGAAAACGTCAACTGTCGCCGACGAGCTGTCTTTTCGAAATTGTAAATATTTTAAAATAGGCACTATTCTTGCAAATAAACTGCATAGTTGCAATCTAAACAACTACATTCTCGACTAAAAAAGCGTCAAAAGTATATTTTGTTGTCGAAGAGAAGTAATATTTGTCAATCCATAGTGTCTGCTTGTTGCTGGCTGTATGTGGGCGAAGTAATACACAAATGGTAAACATGCTGTAGGGATGCTGATATTACTTAATAATATCACAGCTATCAGCCAATCAGATTTGAGATCCAGAAAGAACTGTTGTGTGTGTGTGTGTGTATATATATATATATATATATATATATATATATATATATATATATATATATATACACACACACAAACACACACACACATTTTATGTGTGTTTTTTTTTGTTAGATTAGTAGAAAAAATTAATTTAGAAGAGAAAGGAAGTGAGGGATAGACGTTTTAATGCTAATCGCTGTTTACATAAATTATTATTAATAATTAATTTACTTTTTTAAGCTACATATTATTAGATTTGCTTTATGTAATATAATTTCCAAATAAAAAAAAATCTTTAATTTCATAAAAAAATTATATTAGCAGTATTATGCCTGTGCTGGCATTTCTCCTGCGGTGTTTCTATCAGTGTGTGAACAATGGGAGAAGAGGGTTGCATTGACAATCCAACACAATGGGCAGCATATTGAACACATTTTATAAGTGATCAGAAACTTGTAAATAACTCATGAAAGAATAAAGTTACGTTAAAACCAAGCACACCATTGTTTTTCTTGTGAAATTGCCAATATTTGTCAAATGACCCTCTTCCTATTGAAAAAACAAAAGTTGGATCCAAGATGGCCGACTTCAAAATGGCCACCATGGTCACCACCCATCTTGAAAACTTTGCCCCCTCACATATGCTAATATGCCACAAACAGGACTTTAATATCACCAACCATTCCTATTTTATTAAGGTGTATCCATATAAATGGCCCACTCTTTTTATATATTATGTATGTGTAAATGATATTTTATCTTTCCCTCATACTCCCCTATAATTCGGTTGATGCCTTTGCAACACCTCAATATAAAAATCTCTGGTTTAAAAACAATGGATATGTACTATCATTTCCTTGTATAAAAAAATATGCAAAGATAAAATTACTGTTTTTTTTTTCAAGTACCTGCATTTAGTTGTTTGCACAGAAAAATCCCAATTCCTCTTTTTGAAAAAGTGTGTGTGTGTGCACGCGCATATACACATGACTAATTCACACATATAGATCTGACCTTTACATAAATGTGAAGTCATTGCCTTCCCCGCAGAGCCCTAGATATCAGAATTGGATAGATTTACAAAGACTGGTACAGTCTACTTTGTTCTGTGCTTGCATGCTAGCTTTCCACTGTATACGTGTCTCTTTAGATACCCATTTTCCATCCTTTCCCATGACCCTCTCTATTCTCCAACCACCAGCACCTGTGTGGCTTGACGCACCTGTGTGAGCGCTGTGTGTTTGGTAGATTGTAGATCTCACAGTGGAGGGCTGCTTGATAGGATCGGCCAAAGTGGACCACCCTCAGGGCAACATGTGAAAGACCTCATTGTGCCAGGAACTACAACCAAATCTATTTCACCCTGTGTGGCGGCCTCGCTCAAAGCCGTGACTAAGCGTTCTGTGCCTATTTTCTCTCTCAGTGCACGTACTCTTCTCTGAGGTCTATGTGTTTTTCCTCTATCACCTGATTTTCTGATCCGAGTGCTGACTTTATGTAATGCAGTGGCTTTTAATAAAAAGACTCTCAGGACCTAAAATGCCCTCAAACTTCCTGTCTCCCTCATATGCTTGAGTCGGAAATATGCTTTGTGCATTATGACGCAACCGCAGATGTGAACATTTAACTGAAAGTGAGTCTAAAATTGGTCTGCTTTGTGTAAGATTCATGACAATCAAATCAAGTTCAAGCAGTAATTGACTCCTGATTACAGTTTTACTGATTAATATACTCACACAGAAATCAGTTTTGTTCATTTAAAAAAGCAGCAGCTTTGTTACTGAGCAACAAAATGTAGTGGAGATTTTATCATTTGAACTCATTTACTTAAAAAAAAATGTATTTATCTTTTACATATATTTTCAATTGAGACATTTGATGTGTTTTTCCAGCACAACAAGATATCATGTTCCATCCTTTCCTCACTCGTGAACAAAACCCCAGGATACTTAGACTCCTCCACCTGTGACAATGACTTTCTTCCAACCTGGAGTTGGCAAACCTTTTTTGGATAAGCACTATGGCCTCCAATTGGAGGTGCTGATTCCCATCCCTGCTACATTACATATGGCAGCAAACTCTCCCAGTGCTTGCTGAATGTCCATGTATGATAAGACCAACAGGACAACATCATCTGCAAATAGCAAATATTAAATCCTGTTCCCCGAACCAGACCCCCTCTCCCCCTAGGCTCTGTCTAGAAATTCTGTCCATAAACATAATGAACAGTACCAGTGACAAAGTATAGCCCTGTCACAATCCAACTGCAATCAAATGCACCGGAAGCAAATCTGACTTATTGCCGGCAATGCGAACCAAACTCCTGCTCCAGTCATACAGAGACCGGGCAGTCCTTAACAGAACACCACACAGACACAGTCCAATGCCTTCTCCCAAGTTCACAAAACACATATGGACTGGTTGGGTATACTCTTATGAAGCCTTGAACACCCTAATGATGGTGTAAAACTAATCCAGTGTTCCACGGGTTAATTTAAATCTGCATTGTTTCTCCTGTATCTGAGGTTCAACCATCAGGTTGTCCTCTCCAGTACCTTTGCATAGACTTTTCCAAGGAGGCTTAGGAGAGTGATCCCCTATAGTTGGAGCACATGCGCCGGTCCCCCTTCTTGAAAATAGGAACCCCCCAGCTGCCCAGTTCAGAGGCACTTTAACTGAACTCAGCCAATGTTGTAGAGGCCTGTCAGTCAAGACAGCCCCACAACATCCAAAGATCTGTGGTACACGGAATGGATCTCATCCACCTCTACTGCTTTGCCACTGTGGAGTTTGCAAACCACATCAGTGACTTCAGCTTAGGTTATGGGTGAGTCAACCTCTGCATCCCCGGTCTCTGCTTCCTCAATGGAAGGCGAGTCAGTATCTGTCATGAGTCCACTATCCCTCAACATCCCCAGTCAAAGTCAACAGCTCCACACTTTCCCTGTAAACAGTGTTGGTGTAGAACTGCTTCCCACTCTTGAGATGCTGGAGGGTTTGTCAGAATATCTTTGATGTCAACTGGTAATCTTTCTTTATGGTCTCCCTAAATTTTTCATAGGGCTGAGTTTTTATGGCAACTGCCTGGGCTGCACCACGCTTAGCCTGTTGGTACCCATCAGTTGTTTTGGGAGTCCCACAAGCCAACCAAGCCTAGTAGGACTCTTCCTTCAGTTTGACTGCATCCCTTTCAGTGTCCACCACTGTTTGTGGATTGCCATTACGACAGATACTACATGCCTTGCATCCATAGCTCCTTACAACCGCATCAACAAAGCAATCGGAGAACATGGACAACTCTATCTTAATGTCTCCATCCTCACTCAAGATCTAGTCAAAGTTAATCTGGAGGTGAGAGTTGAAAACCCCTCTGACATGTGGTTCATCTAGATGTTCCCAGAGGACCCTCACAATACATTTGGGCCGGTCAGGCCTCTTCCTCTGTCAGCAAATTCAGCTCACCAGCAGGTGGTGACTAGTTGAAAGCTTTTTCCCCTTTTTTACATGAGTGAGCAAGACATGCAGTTGGAAAGCAAATGAAACAACCATAAAGTTGATCATGGACCTCCAAAGTGCCAGTTTCTTTGTCCAACAATTAGGTCATCGTGGTTCTGAACTTTGACCACTGCCCATTACACAATGCACAAAGCCCCTTTTGGCTCCTCCTGCAGGTCTCACGTTGCTTGTTTGGGTTGAACCTGGCCAGGATCAATTAAACCAGGTGCTCTATTATGTGCCCCAATCCCAGGTTTGGCTCTAGGGAGGGGTTCCAGCTGTGCAACTGCTTTTGAACCGCATTTAGTCTGACCTGTCACCTAGGAGCTTTTTGCCTTAGAAAACCCTACCAGGGGCAATCAGCTTCCTGCATCACTCAGGCACTCAAACCCCTCTACCACTATAAGGTTGCAATTCATTGAGAGGGGAACATCGGGTAGTGTTTTTTAAAATGCTCCATTTTCATAGGTCAAAGATCTCAGAGTAATGTGGATGGCAAGTGTAACCTAATATAAAGCTTATTAAGTAAAACTCATTAAACCACCTCAGGTACTTCATCTGACTTCCACTATATTTACAAATGCAGAAATGTAATGTACAAATGCATAACTGCTTTCTGAGATTAAATTATTAATTAACATTTAGAAAATAGTTTTGAATTGGTCGAATATGCTGTAGAATCTCTCTCGAATTCCATATGTTCAATTTCTTAAAGAGAAGGAACATGATGGAGGTTCAGTGGAAAAAAAAAAATACAGTGACTGTTTTGTTCCCAAACCAAAAGCTAAGCTGAAACGTGGTTAGTGTAAATGCACAACTGCAGTCACGCTGCTGCTTCACTTACTGCTTGTGCGTGTGGTGTTAAGCAGGCCTTCGACTGTCCCCACACTCTCTCCAACACATGCTTTCGTTTATTATCCAAATTTTCTTCCCTCTGCTGTTTCTTTTTCTTTCTCCCACCATCTCTATCTTCCCTTCTCCCTCCTCCACAGTGTTAAATGAGGAACTTTTGATGTGTGTTTAACTCTGAGATGGCAAGCAGCTGGCAATAGCTTCAAATCATGTGGCTTTTTTAGCTCTTTGCAGCTGCTTACAGGATTACGGCAACCTAAAGCAATGGATACAGCAGTTGTACACAGTCACCAGTGATGGACACATTGTTTAGATGGAAAGTACATTAGAAAAAAATATTGTTGGCACACATAGCGCAGACAATACTTTTTATTAAAATAAATAAATACATAAAAAGCTTGGTACCATATGCAAATTCCTACCTAAATTGTCTCTTAGCATTTGCAGTTTGAAAACCAAATCAGATTTAGCCTTGCACTTTTGCCAGATCCTTGCTTAATTAATTAGCTTGATTGTAAGGTCAAGTGGCCTCTTCATGTGCTCACAGGCAGCGTGAAGGAACTTAGAGAATGTGCCACCTCTGACTGTGTGGCGGTATGATCTATGAAGAGGAACCTCAGTGCTGAGTGCTGAGAATTCAGTGTCAGTTATTGTAAAGGGCCGCTTTTCTGTTAAGGGCTGGGAATGCATCATCAGGCTTGTATGAAGGGAACGTGGGCCGTCACAAAGCTGCTTTAGTGCCCTCCTCTGCTTCAGCTGTTGACCACTGCCAGGTTGGCCCAGCTCTGGCGGGCAGCACAGCTGTGAACTCTGAGAACTGCCATAGTGTGATCAACCTCAGCATATGTGCACTGCAGATACCACCAGTCTCTGCTGCTCTTTTACTTGGACTGCCCTGTTGGAAAATCAAGGTCATGACATCTTAAGGTGGTCAAGCTGGTCACAGTGGTTTTTACTTGACATTTCTGTAAAACAAACATACATTTTTATTCTGAGTTTAGTGTACACAATCTGCTTGTTAAGTTGTGACATGAAATACTAGCTGGCTTTCCATCACGCTATGATGATGCATATTTTGAAGTATTGAGAAATGAGTGATGGAAGTGCCAAATTTTAAATAAAAATCCTGGTCCAGAGTGTACTTTTAAGGCTTGGTTGTGTTTATGGGGTGCAAGGCAATGTGTGCTCATGCTTCATTTGTAAACAATCATGTTATTTTTTCATATGTCTTCCGTTTGATTATATACAGCTACTCAGCTAACATGAAAGCAACTGTCATATTTCCTAGTTCCTCTGATAGCCCACCCACAAGAGGCTCTGATTGGTCAGCTATCATAATGTGCTGTGATTGGAAAAGCGTCATGCCCATGCAAGCACACGCTTTTGCACTGTGTAAAAACTGTCAATGCTACCGCATACCGTTAACGCTAGAAACTATGCATGTAATAGATCAATTTAACCAATATAAATGCTTACATGTTGTTGTCGACAATCTAGAGCTTCTTCTATCATGGTTGGAGGTGCTCCTTCTTTCAGGAGTTTTTAGCTAAATACAGCACTGAGCTGGGAGAGATTCTGAAAGCTGTCCTTTTTCAAATGCTAGCTATATATTTTGTTTATAATTCTCTGCAACATAATTCAAATGAAACTGTAAGCAGTTCTCTCTTTGTGTCATGTCATCTGGAAGCCCAAATACAGAAACAGACGTTCTGTGGAAATAGCAGTGTTTCAACAGTATTTTAGCTTTCTCTGCTGCATTGCAGGATTTCAGCGCCTCTGGCCACACCCCTTTGTTGTGAAGGGTGTATGCTCGTGATGTAGTGCATAACCTGAAGCATTTGTGAATTCACTAATTCACTTGCCCGAATGTATTTTTTTGCAGTCCCCAAACTTTTGCTGCAGGCTTTGATAAGCTAACTCTGTAAAAGATAATATCTCCCTTGGTATTGAACTTTGAGCGTACTGCATTAAGAGATGTTGTTTATGTTTACACAGCAACATTACGCGTCAACTAAAGTTTAAAATATGATATCATAGTGGACGAAACCTTTAAACAAACAAACAGGTTTGAGGTGGTTTGGGACTTATAATAATAATAATAATATATGTATATATATATATATATATATATATATATATATATATATATATATATATATATATATGTATATATATATATATAAAGTTAAACGTAAGCGCTGTGTGTGTTTGTGCTTGTGTGAACTTTGTAACAACATTGTATGTGACTCATTGCAGAAAGGCTTGAACAACAACAACTCAATAACAAATACAATAAATAATAATTGGCAATGTTCTTACTGTAGTATTTCTCACAAGTGCTATGTAAGATCTGCTTCCTTTTTTTCTGTCACTATGCTGTTTATCTGACACAGCTGAGGCGGAGCTTGAGGCACACTGACAGACACATGGGAACGGTAGGCAGGGAGAACTAGCAATGAAGGCACAGGCAACAAAAACAACTACATTGTGTTCAAAGTGGAAAAATTCTGATATTCTAAAAGGTATAATAAATAGTCTGATGGGTGTTTTGAGCTGAAAATTTAAAGATACAATCTGGAGACACAAAAGACTTATCTTAAATTTTGAAAAGGGGTAAAATAGGTGCCCTTTTAGTATTTTTTTAAAGGTTTTACATTAAACAATTTCAAGTCAATTAGCATGTTATGTTTAGTTGTTATGTTTAGTCACAGCGTTTTAACACATTTATTTTCTAATCAATTACTTATTTCCTTATTTACTAAATTGATTGATTGATTGATTGATTGATTGATCCCATTTAAAAAAAAAAAAAGATAGTGTTGGCTGGGTTTGTGCTACATATGAGAGCATTATTGAATTATATATAAATGTATATGTTTTTAAATACATTGTTGCCATAGTATAATTTATACTGTTAACCAAGCCAAACATATGTGTATCAATTTGTTGTTAGAATCCTCTGCTATGGCATGTAGCTCTATTTGAATAATCAAAGTATGCCATTCATAGCTATATATTATGCTCTAAATATATATTTTGATAAGTATAAATGTGGAGTGTATTAATAAATACCTACAAGAGAGCCCTTTTCACACTTCCTTTCCTGCCATTGAGCCCTCAGAGAGCACTTGTCAGTGACTTGTGGGTAAACTTAGCCAGTGCTGATAGGGAAGAGGTGGGAAAATGTTCTGTAGGCATTAGGCCTCTCTCTCTCTCTCTCTCTCTCTCTCTCTCTCTCTCTCTCTCTCTCTCTCTCCCCTGATGTGTGTGACCGTGTTGAGTCATGAGCTCTGCTGCAGGGATCAGAAGGGCTGAGGGGGAAAGTCCCAAATCTTTTCCGTCTGCACCTGGACACACTCACATTCCTCAACCCACAGGCCTGAAAGAAGGACCTGTGTGTGTGTCTCTGTGTGTGTGTGGGTTGCTGTGCACAGCAGTTTGGGCATTGAAATGTAAAGTATGCTAATGCTGTTTGAATCCTGTAGATCTTGCCCACATCAAAATGGCATTGGAATGTCATAAACTTACCTTTTTTTTTTGTAGATCTTATTTAGTTTTTTTAAAGGGCATGGAGCAATTTCATATGGGGCTGACTTAAATAGGCCTATTTATACAACCTCTCACCTGTTTTAGCACACAAACACTTGTCACACAATTGTACACTCATTGACATAGCTTTTTAACCCGGGACTTCCCAAATGTCTAGTTATAGTAACTCTAATCTGAACTTTCACTTGAAGTATGAGATAATTGACCTTTTTATAATGCAAGGCAAGGGTGAAAACTATGTGGTGCGACATAAATCATGGATGTTTTCCTGAAAAAAATATTGGCTTAAAGGGATATAGTGCACCAAATACTTTACTTTTTGCTTTTAATTAGCACCCTCATGTTATTTCTAATCTTTGTCCTGTCAATTTTATGCAATAAAGCACACATTTTGTTCTGCTTTTACAAGATGTAAGATAGGCCTTTGGTGTCTCCAGAATGTGTCTGTAAAGTTTCAACTTAAAATACCCATCAAATAATATATTACAGCCTCCAGAATCTGCCCATTTTGGTGTCTGAATACATTGTAGCTGCGGTTTTAAATGCAAATGAGCTGCTTTTCCCCACCCACCGTTCCTACATGTGTGTCTGCTTCTCATCATGCATGACGTCAGATAAACAGCACAGTGACAGAGACAGACACAGATGAAGCTGAAATACAGCTCATTAGTCAAAAATACCAAGTAAGTTTATTTATTTGAGTTTATTCAAGCCTTTCTGAAATGAGTCTTACACAAATGCTTTTTGTACACACACACACACACACACACACACACACACACACACACACACACACACACACACACACACACACACACAGTACACACATTAGCGTTTACTGACATCATGCACCTGTGGTGATAATAGCGGTTGAGAATTATGCCACAGTCACACTAGAGTTTGTGTGTGCGAAATTCTGTAGTACGGCGCTGCGAAAAGCGGTGGGATTAAACAAGATGAATAGACATTAAAAAAGTGAACGATTGCTCCATATTTTAAATTTCTCTCCAGAGAGGTCATGTTTTGTTCCTCGATTGGTCTCACGCAATCATGGGATGTGATTTCGCAGGTCAGAGTTCACCAAGCTTGAACTTTTCAATGCAGCGAACTGCGAAACTTGCTGCACGACCTTGTGTTTCCAGTCTGATGCATTTGTGTGCGTATGAATGGAAGTCTATAGGGAGAAAAGTGCAGTGCGACCACGGCTTTACATGGCAATTTTACTTTGTTTTTATTTTGATTTTACTTATTTTGTCTTTATTACAAACATGCTCAGTTTTAAAATCATTGTAAAATTATAAAAATCACAAAGATTTGGAACAGATTTTTTAATCCCAGTTTATTTGCAAAAAAATGTTCTGTGGAAATATGTATACATATTATTATAGCATGAACATGAAACGTGGCACTTATCAATTCAGTGGGTGGGAAAAACACACTCTCATGTCACATTGCCGTGGGCCTCAAAATCACAGGGATTTTTGTCCTATTTTAACGTCAGGAAATAAAAAAAAATGGGGGCTTGTTGGCTTTATATCACTCTAATATAACAGCGGACACAGTATACAGTTGAAGTCTGAATTATTATTAGCCCTTTTTTTTCCCCCAATTTCTGTGTAACGGAGAGAAGATTTTTTTCAACACATTTCTAAACATAATAGTTTTAATAACTCATCTCTAATAACTGACTTCTTTTATCTTTGCCATGATGACAGTAAATAATATTTTACTAGATATTTTTCAAGACACTTATACAGTTTAAAGTGACATTTAAAGGTTTAACTAGATTATATAGGTTAATTAGGCAAGTTATTGTATAATGATGGTTTGTTTTGTAGACCAGTGGTTCTCAAACTTTTTTCACCAAGTACCACCTTAGAAAAAAATCGTCTCTCCAAGTACCACCTTACGACGCTATTTTTTAACCAGTATTAAAAAATAGCATCATAGGCCTAGTTAAGCAGCTACAGGTGTGCATAGTTTAAAAACTATGCAGATTACTTCCTATTATTAAGAATATGTATTAATGTCAGTCACTTTAAACATTTTAAATAGTCTGAACATTAACTGTGCTTGCAGTTTTAGTTAAAACGTATTTTTAAAAGTTTGTTAAAAAATGGCGCTGTTCTTAAAAAGTAAAAAGAAAACTGCTGTACTTAAATCTCAAGTATTCATAGTAGCCTATTCATCAAAAGCTGGAAATGCTGCTTGGACCTTATAAATATAGGCTATATGTCATATTTCTACACTTTCAGACAAATCTTGAAATAAATGTTAAATGTACATATGACAGGGTTCATACAGGCACAGCCTAATGAAAATCAATTCCAGCACCTATTTTTTTTTTCAAGACTGACATGCTATGTATTGAAGACCTGAAATGTATTCTCAGCAACCCATAAAACATTGCATAGGAATAGATACAAATAAAAACCATTAATAATAATATTTATTAATCATATATTAATAATATAATAAACCTGCACTAAATGCTTGTGAAATCTTTTTTGTACTCAAGTAAAAATACTATTACACTGCTAAAATAACAAAATTTTTAGTAAATAATGCTAATATTAGGTAAAAGTACAAAGTACTCTTTTAAAAAGTACTAGTTGGTTACTTTTGAAAAAAAAAATCAGATTTTCATTATGAAATCACTTTTTTTAAGTGTAAACCTGATTTAATGGTTTGATTGCTTAAATCCCAAAGCTACATGTATAGGAATTTGCACTACAAAAGCAAGTATGGCCGATTTTTTTCTTTCATGACAACTAATCTTTTTCAATAGCACTGGTAAAACTACCAAATAATCTTTAAGGCCATAGAGACACTTTTTGCCCATTTTTAAAAAAAGATATTTTTAAGCTTTGAAAGGTTAAATTAAAGTATATGGTAAAATATTTTTATTTATCCTTTTATTTACATATTTTACACTATGTTTCTTTACAATATGGCAAATTTGTTTCTTAAATAGCTGTCCATCACATGTAGATTTTATTTTACACTTGATCTTAATCTAAAATAGAAACTTAAAAAATACAAGTACACTGTCAGTAAAAAATAAAACAAATGACTTTATTTTACTTGAGGTATTTGAAATATGACAACACTACACTTATCAAAGCAGTGCTTTAAGAGCCTTATTGTAAATGTTGATAAATAAACAATAAGTAACAATGGATTGCTTTGACCTGTAATGCTTTAAGACAGATCAGAATACAGCTAAATGTGTAAATCACACAAATACCTCATCCAGAAACATTTCCAGCATAATTCTTTTGTCGTAAAGAAATAAAAAAGTTCCACCTTTGCTAAAAGTAAGTTTCACTTGACAACACAGCCAAATAAGAAGACCATTAGCATTGTCATCGATCATGCATCAATCTATTTTTAAATACTTGATAACTTTGAATACTTTTGACTAAATAGTCAAGGAGCAAAGATAAATAATGTCTACTTTAATAGTGGAAAGATCGCGATTGTATTCTATCTGAGCACACACGCGATCATGAGAGCACTTGCAGTTCATTTGAAAAAAGCATATTTAAGAGCTCGCATATCTGTTTTAGCGATTTGCGTACATGAATGCGCTCTCGTGTTAAAATAGAGCACTCGCCACATTTGCAGAAATGAGTTATTGCGCAATACCTTCATTCCCGCGCCGCCATTAAGACTGTATAGAGGAGTGACAGGTCAGAGGCGAGTCGACTGGCTGTCGGAGAGCGAAACGTGTTTGTAGATCATCAAAAAGGCAGGAAATATGTCCGCGGTTTAATTACTCAGCTAGACGTCTCTATAGTGAAAACATCCAAGAAGCATTATTCCAACAAAACATTTGTTTTTAAGTTGTTTTTTCTGTCTCTGCAACACAGAAAGCCTTTGTCCCGCCCTTACATTTCACGCAACTAGACAAGGTCGACTGTGATTGGCTACTTTTCATGTCAGTCAAATCACGCTCCAGAATCAATTCTTAAACTTCGGAAACTGATTTTCAGCAGCTTATGACACAATGCACTAAAATAAACACTCTAAGCACAGCGTTGTGGTCGTACGCTTCACAAAAAAGCCAATGCTGATCACATCGATGTTATATTACACATAAAAGGATTTAAAGTGTTAATATTTCTTTCATTATTCAGCGATTCCTCCGCGTACCACTAGGAGGAAGCCCGCGTACCACTAGTGGTACGCGTACCACAGTTTGAGAACCACTGTTGTAGACTATCAAAAAAAAACATCGCTTTAAAGGGCTAATAGTTTTGACCTTAAAAAAAAAAAAAATTAAAACTGCATTTATTCCAGCTAAAATAAAACAAGACTTTCTCTAGAAGATTATCAAAAAAATATTATCAGAAATACTGTGAAAATGTCCTTGCTCTGTTAAACATCATTTGGGAAATATTTAAAAAAGAAAAAAAATCAAAGGCGGTTTAATAATTTTGATTTCAACTGTTCATACTGACAGTTCTGTCCAAACAGCTTACAAAGTTGATTTTCATCATAGGTGCCCTTTAAATATAACGTTTGTAAATTCCTTCTAAAATGTTCTGAGATGAGTGGGCTTGACAAATCACCTAGAGTAGACACACTATTTTTCCTCCATATGCATCAGATTTACTTACAGTACTTATGTACACTCATGTTCATGGGGTACCGTTTTGCAATCCTGAGTGTGCTTTACACTGGTGAGTGGGCTTGAGAAACCACCTGTAGGTAACACACTCTTTCCTCTTCTCTCTATATGCATCAGACACTTTCCTACAAACACTCAAATGCAAATACAGAACAACATTAGTATTAATAATAATGCTGAACTAACTTCTAACTTTATCCCAAGCTTATGCCAAGTCTTTATCACTGCTCTCTTGTGATCTTAAGTTACTTTTATATCCTCATTTGTAATTTGCTTTGAATAAAAAACATCGGATAAATGAGCAAATGTAAATCAATCAGTCCTTCCAGCCATTCAGCCTTCAAGCTTTCATGTATAATAAATGATTCTAGAGTCATAATAGACTTTATTGCCAAAGGTTTTCATTGAATTTTGGTGTTCCAATCCCTTCAATGGCCACAGGTGTATAAAATCCAGCAGCTAGTCATGCAGACTGCTTCTACAAAGAAGAATGGCTTGCTCTCAGGAGCTCAATGAAATCAAGCGTGGTGCTGTGATAGGTTGCCACCTGTGCAATGAGTCCATTTGTGAAATTTCCTCACTACTAAATATTCCATGTCAGTTAATATTTCATGGCCACTGTTAGTGGTATTATAACAAGGTGGTAGCAATTGGGAACATCAGCAACTCAGTCATAACATCGTAGGGCATGTAAAACCACAGAGTGTACTGGGTCAATGGAAAGTCAGCAACTCACCAACTAACTTACAAACGTTGCGTGGCCTTTAGATTAGATGAACATGCAAACTCCACACAGAAATGACAAATGACCCAGCCGGGGCTTGAACCTTGCATAGCTTAAAGTGGCTAATAATTTTGACCCCAAAATGGTTGTTAGTTACAAACTGCTTTTATTCTTGCCGAAATAAAAGAAATAAGCCTTTCTTCAGAAGAAAAAATATTATCAGACAACCTGTAAAATTTTCCTTGCTCTGTTAAACATCATTTAAATATTCAAAAAATAAAAAAAATAAATATATTAGGGTTTAATAATTCTGATTTCAACTGTGTGTGTGTGTGTGTGTCTATCTATCTATCTATCTATCTATCTATCTATCTATCTATCTATCTATCTATCTATCTATCTATCTATCTATCTATCTATCTATCATCTATATATATATATATATATATATATATATATATATATATATATATATATATATATATATACACTGTTTCATATTATGGTCTGTTGTTTATTTTGTGGTGACACAAATGCATTGTGTACGTCATAATTTATTTGAATGCAATATTACCTGTTGTTACAGGGGATCCAGGGAGAAAAACGGATAACAACATTGTGATCTAGTTGAAATCTTAAAAGTACAAAGTTTACATTTCTCATTTTTATGTTGGACCTGTCTGTGTCATTACTTTTTGAAAAGTGCTTTTTATTTTATTTATATTCATATTTACATTATTAATCTAACATTTGCCCTGAAGTTCTTAATAAAGTGAGAAATATCATTACATATGAATGAGTACATTGATTTATTATATACTTTTATTCATTCAATCAATTTCCTACTGTCTTAGTTCCTTATTTATCAGGGGTTGTCACCGTGGAATGAACCACCAACTATTCTGGCATATGTTTTACACAGCAGATGCCCTTCCAGCCGCAACTCAGTTCAGGGAAACTCTCATTCACACACACACTGATACACTACGGACAATTTAATTTATCCATATCACCTGTACTGCATGTCTTTGGACTGTGAGGGAAACTGCAGCACCCGGAGGAAACCCACACGAACACGGGGAGAACATGCAAACTCCACACAGAAATGCCAAATGACCCAGCCGGGATTGGTGACAGTCCCAACCTCTGAGCCACCATGCTACCGATTGAACACTTTAAATAATAATAATAAAAGTTGTCCTTTATTTGTTATCATGATAAGAGATTTTTGTCATATTGCACAGCTCTAGTTTCCATTCTTTTAATGTAATTATGCTTGCAGTTTCACATCATCTTTTTAAATGTAATTTACACATTTGAAGTGCACCTATTTTTTGTAAGAGTTTTCATTCACCTAACATGGTATCATATCATCTTTATGAACATAAACATTTAGCAAAACCTTTAGCCTGTTCAAAAAACACAGATCTTTCTCTCCATCTTCCCTTCTGATCGATTGTCTTAGTGTTTAAAAGCCAAGAGCTCGAAAGGAATGTGGCCCTGATGTCCTAAAATAACAGTTAGACAGAGTTTGCAGGCCAGAATCTTGTTGTTTCCGGAATGATCTTTGACCTTCTCTCTTTTGTCCACTCCACAGGTTCTTGTGTGGGAGCTGAGGTCTTTTCCCAGACACAACAGAAGCCAGAGCCTGTGGTTGATTTCATGACTTCCTCCTCATTGTTTGCCTGTCTGCGTGACTGGAAACCGGCAGTGACAGACCGATGACTCCGGCCTCTCTTTAACCAGGCTTGTGGAGAAACTGGACCTGGCTCCCTCTGAAGTAGTGAGTAATCAAGGCCGACGGCCGAGTGCCATGCTTTTCCCACACTTGTGAGGCAGCGTAACCTGTCATGCTGACCTTGTTGCTTAACTATGCTTTCAGCTTGATGTCCAAATTATCTCGGCACAATGCTGCCAAGTCATTTTGCTGGTTTGCACACAACTCTGCACCTAGTGGTCACTGTGAGTAGCAGTTAACTCTCCCCTCTATTTATCTTCCATTTGGTTACATTTCAATATAATTATTTGTTCAGCAGGTGCCTTTATCCAAACCGTTTTACAAATACTTCAAAACCAGAAGAGCAGTATGTACATTATGAGCAGAAAAAAAAAATAAAAAATTCAGGGGAGAGGGTACTGGTGCAGGGGGTTGTTGGATGGTGTCCTGTTTACACACACACACACACAATGATAACAAAATAGGTCTAAATACATTTTTCATATGAGAAAAAAACACCAACCAGGGCTTGACCTTAACTTTTTTTGATCACCAGCCGCTGTGGCTAGTAGTTTTCCACCATTACTAGCCACTCGCCTTTTTTCACTAGCTACAATTTTGTTGTTGGGAAAATATATTTTATTTGCAAAAACTTGACTTTGGCATGGGTTGTGGCATGCTAAAATTACTTCATTTAGATTTTGTGTTTTTTCCACTTGCCTCCTCGTTCATTTAACTGTTTTTTGTTTATGAGCTTACTCAATGAGCATGAGCAAATAGGTTATGCTTTCATAAAAAAGTGTCGGATTGCAAATTAGTTTTCCTTTACAGGACTTTTCAGGGCTCAACACAATAAGGATTTACCTTTTTTTCTCTGGCCACACCAAACTAATTATTTCCTTGCCTCAAATTTTAAAAAAATTGTCAAAACAAGCAAAATACTGCTGTATACATACACTTTTTATTCAACAAAACAGCTGACATTTAAAAATATACATATTCTCATGCATCTAGAACTATGCACAGTGGTTTGTTCTGGCTCCAGACCTCAGATCACCGGTCAACTATGCCTACAACAACATATTAAAGCAATATTATTGTAAAGGGTGATTATTAAACTATATTAACAAAACTAACAGCAAGCTAAAGAAAGTGGGTAAAAACATTCTGTGCGCGATAATGAAAGGATGATGCCATGCACATGGTTAATGTTAGTCCAATTAATAATCTGTTCAAACAACGGGTAAAGCAAAAACTACAACAACTGCTGCTGCTGCTTACAAAGAATCTCAAGACCTTGAAGAACTGTGGATGCACGAGCATCACACTAGTTTCAATTCCAGGCACGGTTGCTTCGAGTGAGGAAACGGCACAGGAGTTTTTAAACACTTGCGCGCATCAAATCATCTGTGCACGTGTGACACTAAAGCTCGTCAGTGAGCGAGGAAAGCTTGATCACAGTGCGCCTGATCCTCTCATTCGTTGTTCACTTGCTTTTTTTTGTTCGCGCGGAAAGCTGTTTTTGTCAGACGTGCTGCTTCTCGATTCTAAGATCACATTTGTACACATATAGACAAACGGTCATAAACTAACAGACAGTCTAATCTAGTGATGACGAGCCAGCACTGGTAATTTAAAAGTGAGGTTTCGGCCATAGTGGCTTGTGGGAGTGGCTGTCTAACCCACCACAGTAACTGTCTAACCCACCTCCGATATCCACCCGCATTTGGCGGGTTGGCGGGTGTTAATGTAAAGCCCTGCCACCAACCATAAACAATCTTAAGAAAATCATGAAATTAAAAGGGACAATAAATTAATTGACATTGTAAGTCTTTGACTACCAGCAACTGTTTGATTGACTAAATATAAATTTACCTTTTTATGTACAACACTTTGTTTACCTTATGTAGCACAACTAAATTAGCTTTTTATATATAAACTGAAGTAATATCAGGTAGAATATCTTAAAATAAGATTAAAGAGCCCCTATTTTGCATAAAAAAATGTCATATTTTGGTTTTGGTCACCAACAGCTAGCTGATATGGGTGCAAGGTCAAAAAAACACTTTCATTAGCTCCTTTCACACATACAGACCTTTCTGGAAAATTACCGGCAATTTTCCGGAAAGCTTGTATGTGTGAACAGGTCCTTTTTGAAAATACCGGTAAATTCGTTCTGGCTATTTTCCAGAAAGAGAAGTTGTAACATTACCGGTAATTTGCCGGAATGCTGCGCTGTGTGAACGCAGAAGGAAGATTTCCGGAATAAGCGCGTGCACGTCTAGAACGGGCTGACGTGAGACACCTGCTTTAGCCAATCAGAACAGTCAGACGCATTCACGTGCGCGCGGTTTATGAGAATAAAAGCCTTTGAATATTTTTTCCAGACACCTTTAGCTGCAAGATGTTAGTCAGATAATGTTTCTATGTTCCTTCTTAATGCTGTGTAAATAATTATCGATAAAATGTTTATGATAATCCGTTGTTTGTTTACCTTCATGCTTTGCGTGTGCCCGTGAGCACCCATAGCGCTAGCACACACATATCATGAACATCTCGACATGCGAAAGTGTTTCCCTATGTTTTCATTAGAGTTGTACTCAATACTGATCCATCCGAAGAGTTTGTAATGTAGTCAAATGTTTACAAACACAAGCGCAGCCTATTAGGGGTCATTTCTGGTTAATGATGTCAGAATTTACCGGCATTTTGCGATGGATGTGTGAATGCTCTTTTCCGGAAAAATTCCATAACGTCCTCGCCTGTGTGAACAGCGTTTTTTTGAACATTCCGGTAAAGTAGTTCCGGAAATTTTCCGGATATTTGCCGGTATCACTGTGTGAAAGGGGCTATAGTCTTATAATATGCATTTATTTTTACCTAATTATCCCAGCAACTCCCATATGAATCGTTCAGCGATTAATTTGTTCCCAAACCCCTCCTTAGCGCTAATCTGCGATGATTGGACCGATAACCCAGTCTATTGAGATTTGTCGACTGGGTTCAGCACGAGACAGAAAGAAATGCCCACTACAGCTTCAGTAGCTACAGAGCCCACTGCAGGAATGCAATAAAGCAATGCAGTTAAACACCAGCATATACTCTACTCTTAAACATAAAAATACATAATCTCTCAATATAAAAAATAAAAATAAAAATAAACAAGGGGCTTATAATTCAGGAGGGCTAATATACTGTATATAGAGCTGCGAATCATGTGATTAATTATTTTATTCATTTGATAAATACTTTGACCAACACAGATTAATAATTTTACTAAAACACTGCAGAAAATGAAAAAAAAAAACAGCCAAAACAGTTATTTAAAAAAATATATGTCCTTCAATTTTTCATGACTCTGACCATTTCAGTTGACCAGAAATTTTTTTATAATCTATATTGTCATTTATCATTAATAGTCCACATGATGATATAAATATTGACAAAATAGCCAATACAGATATCTCTTTTTTTATTACAATGTCCTTTAATTTTTCATAACTCTGGCCATTTTAATAGACCAGACATTTTGATATAATCTACATTGTCATTTATCATTGATAGTCAACATGGTAATATTTTTAAACTTACTGTTATTGCTGCACCTCTTACAAAGCTGAAAGCCAGTGGTGGTTTTGTTAACAGCGCCAGTTTATGTGTGTTATAAGACTGAGGTTGAATAGCAGGAATATGCTGTTGTATTGAGGTCAGAGATGGGCATGTGCTCTCTTCAGCTGCATATTTAAAGCACCATAGTGAGCTCTAACTTCAGAAAACAGGACTCGTAAATTGACAAGAGACGTTGCAAGAGTGCTGATAGCTTAGCCAGATGCTAACCTCCCCCCTGTGCGGATGCATATATGGATGTCTATGTCTTTATGCTGTTTGTTGCTGTTTCCTGGGTTGAAGATGAGGTCAGATGTCATTCATTGCATTAACCCTTTTGGCTTTGCCAGTTTCTGTAGTAATGTAAACACATAATACAAACTGAAGTGCATGCGTGTAACCAGAGGCACCATAGATAAACACATTTGCCTGTCAGTTACACTCGTTTTGTTTTATATGGGCTTCAGGCTGGACTGTTGTTATTGATTATTTATGTAGGGCAAATAATGGATATTTTCCTTGAGATGGCAAGATAAACATATTTGAGGAATGGAATTTCGGAAAATAGAGTATAATATCTTTCTATCTATCTATCTATCTATCTATCTATCTATCTATCTATCTGTCTGTCTGTCTGTCTGTCTGTCTGTCTGTCTGTCTGTCTGTCTGTCTGTCTGTCTGTCTGTGTCTGTCTGTCTGTCTGTCTGTCTGTCTGTCTGTCTGTCTGTCTGTCTGTCTGTCGGTCTGTCTGTCTGTCTGTCTGTCTGTCTGTCTGTCTCTCCGTCCGTCCGTCCGTACATTGTATTACTATATAATATTATATTGCTTGAAAAAAATAATAATACAACTCATAAACCTTGTATTATGATAGTTGTGTAGCTATTAGTCACACTGAATCTGTGAAAACAGCTAAATCTTCTGTTTATTCAACAATTATTATGGAATTTTTCTGCTGTTTTGGAGTCATGGAGAAACATCCTCAGGCGATTTAATTGAACTTTATCTTACAGCCCTACATTATTGTCTGAATTGATGGGATTGTGAATGGTGAAATGTTGCTGAAAACAGACTGTAAGTCATTGGGCCCTGTTATACACCTGGTGCGATAAGGCGCAAGACATGTTTGGTGTGATGTGTTGCTATTTTCAGACAACACAACTCTAATTTTCCCATTTTGCGCTACAATGTTTAAATAGCAAATCCATATGCACCGCTTTGTGAACTTATGGGTGTTCAGGTCTAGAAAGGAGCTGTGGAACTAAAATAGACTGCGCTATTGACCAGCTCAAAACAGGTCTAAAGTCCAGCGCAGAGCTTGCTAGTTGTGCACCCTTAATGCATACACACTGTTTAATACACACAGGATGTACAGCAATACGCAAATATCTTTACAAATGAAAAGGAATTCATGAAATAAAATATTACAACAATTATTATTTTCTACATAAATTGTCAGTTCATTCATGACAATTTGCTTTTGTATAATGTTGTTATTATTAGTATTATTTATTATATGCTTATTTTTTATTTGTTTTATTAAGAGATTTGTTTAGATTTGTCCTCCTGTCGGGTTTTAGAGACGTCTGCATCACCATTTGGGGCATAAGAATAGGAGGCGTGTTTGTATATAACTTGACCATGCTTTATTGTTTTTCATTTATTTGTTTGTAGAAAATTATAACTGAATTTATAAATAGTTTTGAAAAAATCTCTGCGCTTAACATGAAAACCAAATTAAACATATTAGCTATGGATATCTCAGTGGAGTGCGTACAATACCGTTTCCTTATCCACAAAGGTGAAGAAATAGAGAGAAAGTAAAAAGGCAGAATGGAGGAGACTCGTTCTTTATCTTCGGGCTGCAGATGGGCTGTTTAACTGTTTTTTTTTTTTTGCTCGTTAAGTATTAAGTTTTTCCTCTTACAGAGTCCACCATGTAAATAGCTAATGTGCCATGGCACAATGACACTGACTCTTAAAGGGAATAGGAGATGAGCTTCTGATTGGTTTAATGCACAATATGCTTAAAACACAATATCGGCTTATTAGATGAATAAGCACAACCCTGTTAGACCATGCGCCCAAACTTTATTTTTCCATCCTTAAAATTAGAAAAGTGGATTTGAAGATGCCCTTAATACCTTTACGCCATGCACTTTAGACTGTGTAAAGTAGAGCCCATTATGTAATACCTTTGATGCACCTATCATGCACTTGATTGATTATTGGTTTATTGTTTAGCATGATAATGAAATGGCCTCCAAAGAGTCCAGATCTGAATAGTAAGAAATCACTCTGACAGAAAATACAATCTATGACAGCGCTAAATCTAAAGAACAACTCTGTAAAGTACTTAAAGAGTCCTAATGTTACATTACACATTATTATTATTATAAATTTTCATACAGTCTCCCAAAATCGGTTGTACTTGGATGCATCGTTCAAAGAAAGGTCACGTTAAATACCAACATCTGCTTAAAGAAGTAATTTTGCTACTGATGCAAAAAAATAAAATAAAAAAAATAAATAAATAAAATAAAATAAAAATAATAAAATAATTTATTTGTTATTCAAAAAAAGATTACCTAAATGATTTGTAATTTCTGTTTTAATAAAGAGACAACAAATTCAATCTTGATATATACAGTACTGGTTTCAGAACCTTCTAAAAATTTGCACCACATGAACTTTTTTGACTTAACTTGTTATTTATTTTATTTTTGGAATGAATAAAATTCCATTTTATTTTACTTCTTTTAAAGTTTAAGTCTAGCTTACTAAATTGCTTGCTGTTTCTTTTTAAAACTGTAATTTAGGTGCAGTTTATAATTTTCAATCAATCCATCCATACATGCATACATTTATTTGTTTATTTTAATAATAAACATATAATAAAAAACAAAAACAACAACAATAATGATGATGATATAATGATGAATAATAATGATGATGATGATGATAACAAACATTTAATTAAATAATTTGATCACCACAAAATGCTAATTCACTGATTATTTCGTGATCTTCTTGGAGCACAAAAGGAGCTTTAATCAGTTCAGAAAGGTTTTTATATATATATTTTTATCTGTTGACTTAAAATACATACTCAGATTTTATTTTGTCTCATATTCAGATATAAAGAACGGACAGAATTTTCACTTTTTGGTAAGCTAACTCTGTAAGTAACACGTTGTATTTTTTATACACAGCCAAACAGTAAACATTTGCTTCAAGCGAGTGTTTTGCTTGTCCTCTGAGCTCTTCTGGACTTTATATTTGACTGATTTGTGGTCTCTCAGCTGCTCGGGGTCCACTGACCTACTTGCTCACAATGACAGGGCTGTTTCTTCCTGCGGTAACAGATCGCGAGCGGGGGGCATATCCTGCAGGCCTGGAGAAAGCCTGATGTGTGGGACTCCCAGCGTTTCTCTTTTGTTGAGGGGCCGCTCAGTTACCCTGTGTTGGCTCTTTCCACTTTGACCTTCCCCACAGGAAGACCCAATGACAGACTCTGAAAAGCAGCCGCTCTCTAGAGACACATGAGTGTGTTACAGCTTCATCCAGGCAGTGCTGGATACAATACTAAAGCTAGACTAGTAATTTAATAGTGTTTTTAAGTATTAAGGTGGTCATTAAGTAATTATTTAATTTTTCTTTGTGTGTGTGTGTGTGGGTAGCAAATCTATCTTAAAGAAAAAAATTCTGCCACTCATTTATTTGACATTTATTCATTTACCCACCCTTCATTAGCTTAGGTTGAGTTTGTTTCTTCTGTTGAGCACAAGAGAAGATACTTTGACAAGTGTTAGAAACTGGTAGCCATTGTATTGCATTGTTGTTTATATCTGTATTTATTTATTTACTTTGATTATTTAGTTTGTAATTGAATATTTAGTTGAATACTTACTGATAGCAGTTGTCAAAATGGAAAACAGGTCCCAAGGTTTGAAAATATTATACAATTTTGTATTATTATTATTAAAAATGTGAGTAGAAATAGATATACACACATGTGGCTTTTAAGAATTTATATTTATGAAAGAAACAAACAAATAAACACAAAAAAATTATATATATAAAAAACACAAAAAACAAAGACGAAACACACAAACATATTCAAAAAACTAAACACACAAATTAATAAATAAATAATATGTATCAAAATAAACATGTCTAAAAATATTTTTTGTATATTTGTTTGTTTTTTTGTTTGTTTATTTATTTATTCATTGACTGTGTTGTTTATATTTGTGCTTGTGTTTTGTCTTTGTTTTTTGTATGTTTTGGGTTTGTTTGTTTGTATTTATTTATTTATTTATTTATTTATTTATTTATTTATTTGTTCATTGGTTATGTTTGTGTGTGTGTGTGTGTGTGTGTGTGTGTGTGTGTGTGTGTGTGTGTGTGTGTGTGTGTGTGTGTGTGTGTGTGTGAGTATGTGTTATTTGTCATTGTTTTTTTGTTTTGTTTTTTGTATTTGTTAGTTTGTCTATTTATTTATTTATTCATTGACTGTGCTTTATTTTGATTTGTGTGTGTGTGTTTTGTCTTTGTTTTTTGTGTTGTTTGTTTGTCTATTTATTTATTTATTTATTTATTTATTTATTGACTGTGCTTTGTTTTTTATTTGTGTGTGTGTGTGTGTGTGTTTTGTCTATGTTTTTTGTGTTTTGTTTGTTTGTCTATTTATTTATTTATTTATATATTTATTTATTTATTTATTAATTGATTTATGTATTGTTTGTGTGTGTCTTGTCTTTGTCTTTGTTTTTTGTATTTGTTTGTTTGTCTATTTAATTATTTATTCATTGACTGTGCTATATATGCTTTTATTTCTGTGTTTGTTTTCTCTTTGTTTTTTTGTTTTTGTATTTTTTGTATTTGTTCTTTCTTTCTTTCTTTCTTTCTTTCTTTCTTTCTTTCTTTCTTTCTTTCTTTCTTTCTTTCTTTTCTTTTGTTCATTGACTGTTATTAGGGTTTATTTGTTTGTTTATTTAATAATTCAATTCAATTCAGCTTTATTTGTATAGCGGTTTTACAATGTAGATTGTGTCAAAGCAGCTTCACATAAATGGTCATAGTAACTGGAACAGTGTGGTTCAGGTTTTAGTGTTTAAGTTCAGTTCAGTTCAGTTTAGCTCAGTTCAGTGTGATTTAATCATTACTGAGAGTTCAAACACTAAAGAGCAAATTCATCGATGCGTAGCTCTACCAATCCTGAACCATGCGAGGCAGTGGCGACAGCGGAGAGGGAAAAAAAACTTCACCTGATGGGAGTGAAGAAAAAAAACCTTGAGAGAACCAGACTCAGTTGGGCACGACCATTTTAATTTCTCCGCTGGCCAAAAATCTTGTGCAGAGCTTCAGTCACTGTGGTGGAGGCTGGAAGAGGGCCTCAGCGAAGACTCGTCTGTCCCTGGAGCGTCGCTGGAATAAATACAAATTCTTGAAAGCCACATGTATGTATATCTATTTTTACTCACATTTTTAATAATAATAATACAAAATTGTATAATATTTTGGGACCTTGTTTTCCATTTTGAAAACTGTTATCAGTAAGTATAGTATTCAACACAAACTAAATAATCAATAATACATACATAAATACATACATAAACAACAATGGAAGCCAATGGTTACCAGTTTCCAACACTCATGAATGTATCTTGTCTTCTGCTTAACAGAAGAAACAAACTCAACCTGGTTTGGAGCTAATGAAGGGTGGGAAAATTATGACAAAAAGAAACTATTTAGCAGAGTTTTATTTTATTTTATTTTATTTTATTTTATTTATTCATTGACTGCGTGTTTTGTTTTAATGTGTGTGTGTGTTTTGTCTGTTTTTTGAGTTTTGTTTTGTTTTTGCTTTTTGGGATTTAAAAAATGTCAGTAACAAATAAAATACTCGAGGCTTCTGAGATTCTGAAATTCTGCAATTTTTTTCATTAATTTATTCTTTCTATTGTTCTTTCAATAATTTATTATAAAAGTTATTAGCAAAGATTGTTTATTTATATATTATATATCTGTTTGAAAACATAATTAAAAATAAATATTAATGCAGCTTTAGTGAATCTTTGGTTTTGCTTATTGCTCCCCCTATATAAAAAATGTGCTTCATAATAACACTGGACACTTTAAAATTATATTCAAAATGAAATATTTTTTATATATTAATATTAATATTAATATTTTGTCTAATTGCTACAGAAAAAAAAATTAAATAAATAAAAACAATTCTGATATCAGGCTCTACAGGTTTAATGATTTAGTAGAATAACAAGTTGCATGTTTCCCAGTGCACACGTAACAATATTTTGGCTTTTAATATGTCTCTTGTTCCCGGTCTGCTGTTTAGAACTAGTAAGATCTGTTTCACACATGAGTCACTCTGAGTCAATTGTTTACAATGATTTGCTCAAACATTTTAGCAAAACACGGTGAATCAGTTTACGATTCTGTCTGAATCATTTTGACAGCTCACTCTGACAACAACTCTTCTGGAGCAGTTTCTCATTCAGAAAAGCAATAACAGAATTCATATAATAGAGAACTAAGACATTTTGACATGTTGTAGTATGTTTTGCTTTAGTATAAGTCGGCAAACAGTGAATAATACTTTTTAAAATAATGATTTATTAATAACATTTTCAAAGAAGAAATGCCAGCTGAATTGAGCACTCATTGCAGTCTCTCATGTCTAAAAGGCTTTCTTAAAGACAGCATTTATAATGTTGTACTCTGAAGATCTTCATGCACAGCAGAAATCGTCAGCTCTCATCTCTCTTCCTCAAGCCAGTATTGTGAATTAATAACATAAGAAGCGTGCGATCAATAATACATGTCACTATGACTTTTGCCCGCAGACTAGACAGAAGACTATGAATTATGGATTGTTTTTTTTTATGGCTAGGGAGGTTTTTATTTTCTTGTTTTGCTTGAGATCTCCCTCTTATCAGATCTCACAGAGGAGCTTTTTAATTAAAAAATGATGAAAGAAGTGAGAGCACGTACTGCAATATGAGAATTGTATTGATAATCTTACAAGTCGTGAATAGTCTAAATAAACATGAAAAGATCTACTGGAGCTGGAGAACTTCACACAAGAAGTGTGTTTGATTTTAAAGTCATCCTATTATGCCCCATTTGCAAGATATAGTATAATATAATATAGCTGTTTAACAGAAGGTATCTGAGAATGAGCTGCATATCTTTCCCTCCATCTGGCTATGATTTAGCTCGTTGTCTTCACTACCTACCCAAAAACATTTATTCTTAAAAATTATAATAAAAATATGTAATTAAAGTACATGTTAATGTTTTTAAACTAACTTTAGTTGGTTATACAGTTTATTGCAGAACATCTCCACATGCATTAACACGATTATGGGAACTTTAAAGGGCCATGAAACCCCCTTGTTTCAGCAGGGTGTTTTCACACCTCTACTTTGGAAAAAGTCTGAAAAGTGGGCGTGTCCAGCTCTGTTTAGGGGGGAGTGTCGGAGGAAGAAAAGAGGCTTGGTGTGGGAGTGTCTATTTGGGCGCGCTGAATTTCAGAGTCAAAACACACAACCACAGCGGACAATGTGACTGTGTTTATATGGACATCTGTTGTCGAATTATTTGCCAAATTATTAAATGGTGGACTTTAACTGCAGTTTGGCTCTTTCATTCAGGGAATTCATTCATGTCCCTCCCGACAAACGAGATATTGGATTCGAGGATCTGCTCTAAGCGTGTATTTTTCATGCAATGTTTGATACCGCACGGCGAATGAGAGGAAAAAAAAACTCAGCATTTCCCGGAAACTTAGATGCACACGGCAGGTAGCGTCAGAAAGCCGCGTGTGTTATTCCGGTCACAAAATCCAACACGAGGTTATAGTTTGGTTGTAACTGTTAGTGCTAACTTGTTTACACTCGGTGCAATAGTTTGTTTGATACGAATAAAATACGAACTGTATAAACAAAGAGCACTGGTCGCTCACTTACCAAATCTGTAGAGACAGGACAATCACCAGCAACTAGAGCCGCGTCTTTATTTAGAGGAGACTACAAGCGAATCCGGATCTCAGCATTTGCAGATGAGAACAGCTCTCAGGTAAACAATAATCCTCCTTAGACACGTAAGTTATTGTTGTCGCGCGTCGCGTACACTGTTAATCCACGCGTGAGTCTGAGCTCTCACAGAGAGAAAATGAAAACAAAACTTAACGGCAGCAAACTATAAAAGCAACACTCCATGCTTGTTTTGCCAATACAACGTGGCGTCTCTGCCGTCTACACTCTGACAGCAATGAATATTAATGAAGTTGCACAATAGAGCGCGCTGATTGGTTTGAACCAAGCCTTACTCATGCATTAATGCATCACACTGTAAGACGTAATAAGACTCACTCTGGCACAGTCTGCACTCTGGAATACAACGCTATTATGTCATGGCCGTGACGCAGCTTTCGTTTCAAACCGGAAGTACGAATTTGCATGAAATAACGCAAAAACAACCAATTTACACTTTTTAGTGAAATATATGTGTCCTAATAGTGTTTTTAGCAGTGTGGGACACATATATGACTGTCAACAGCTCAAAAAATGTGTTTTGGTGTTTTGTGACCCTTTAAAGTTAAACTTCCAATCTTTTCCTGGACTAACTCATAATCCATCCATCCGTCGATCCATCCACCTAATCATCCATCCATCCACCCATCTATTTGTTTATTTGTCTGTCCAACTGTACATGCATTCATCCATGTCTCTTTCCTCCTGTACATCCACCCATCTCTTTCTATCGGCCACTCACAAGGACTACATGTACCGCAATGCCTTGCACCTCACACTTGATTCACATGCACCCATGAATCAGGTCCGTCCATCCAGCAATACATCCATTTGTCCATCCATCTGTCCATACATTCATTTATTTGAACATCCATTTGTCCGTACATCCATTTCTCCATCTATCCATCAGTCCATTTGTCTGTACATTCATCTATCTATATAAGCATTTGTTCATCTGTCCATTCATTCATCCATCCATCCATCCATCCATCCATCCATCCATTTGTTTATTAATTTATTTGTCCATTCATCTGTCTGTCTGTACATTCATTTACCCATTCACTCACAGTTTTAGCAACTATCTGGTATCATAATTTCTCATCCATTCTTCTATCCATCTGTCTGTACATCCATTTGTCAATCCATCCATTCGGCAGTAAATCCATTTGTCCATCCAATGCTACATCCATCTATCTGTCCATCCATCAGGCAGTTGATCCACTTTTCCATCCATCTGTCCATACATCCATTTGGGTCGTATGTCCATTTGTTCGTACATCCATTTCTCCATCCATCTTTCTGTCCATTCATCTGTACATGTGTCTGTACGTCCATCCATCCATCCATGCGTCTATCCATCCATCCATCCATCCATCCATCCATCCATCCATCCATCCATCCATCCATCCATCCACACGTCTGTACATTCATCCATCCATCCATCCATTTGTTCGTACATCCATTTCTCCATCCATCTGTCTGTCCATTCATCTGTACATGTGTCTGTACGTCCATCCATCCATCCATGCGTCTGTACATCCATCCATCCATCCATCCATCCATCCATCCATCCTTCCATCCATCCATCCATCATCCATCCGTCTGTCTATACATCTATTCATCTGTGCAATCCTTCGATCCATCCGTCTCCATCATCTATTTATTCATCCATCCGCAGTTTTAGCAAATATTTGGTATCATAATTTCCCGTCCGTTCTTCCGTCCTCCCATCCCCCCGGCAGTAATCCATTTGTACATCCATTGGTACATGCAACTGTCCATCCGTCCATCCAGCAGTCCATCCATTTATCCCTCCATCCATCCGTCTGTCTGTCTGTCAGTACATCCATTTATCTATCCACCCACAGTTTTACCAACTATTTGGTATCATAATTTTCTGTCCGTTCTTCCATCCATTTATCTGTACATCCATTTGCCCATACATCCATCCATCAGTAAATCCATTTGTCCATCCATTGGTACAATTATCGGTCCGTCCATTCATCCGGCAATACATCCACTTGTTCATCCATCTGTCCATACATCCATTTCTCCACCCATCTGTCTATCCATACATCAATCATTCGTCCGTCCGTCCATCTGTCTGTCTGTCTATACATCATTCATCTGTCCATCCATTTATCCATTCATCCATCTATCTGTCTGTACATCCATTTATCCATCCATCCACAGTTTTAGCAACTATTTGGTATCATAATTTCTCATCCATTCTTCCGTCTATCCATTCATTCGACAGTAAACATCCATTTGTCTGTCCGTCCATCTTGTCCAAACATTCATTTGTCTGTACATCCATTTTACCATCCATCCGTCTGTCCATTCTTCTGTACATCTATTCATCAGTACATCCATCTGTCTGTCCATTGATCTGGCAGTAAATCCATTTGTCCATCCATCGGTTCATCCATCTATTCATTCGTCCATCCAGCAGTACATCCACTTGTCCATACATCCATTTGTTTGTACAACCATCCATCCATCCATCCCTCTGCGCGTTTGTCCATTTATCCATCCATCCGTCCGTCCGTCCGTCCATCTGCCGTCAGTCCGTCAGTACATCCATTTATGCATCCATCCACAATTTTTGCAACTATTTGGTTTAATAATTTCCCCTCGGTTCTTTCGTCCATTCGTCTGTACATCCATTTGTCCATCCAATTGTCCCTCTGTCTGTACATCCCTTCATCCTACTGTTGACAGTTTTAGCAACTTTTGCTTTCATAATTTTAACTGCTTTTCATGCAAAATTATTGTATTCTCTGTGAAACAATCTTTGCTTATTTAACTTTTTGAAATGCATATAAGCGAATATAAATATAAATTTTTATAAATTTGATAAAAAACCTCGCTAGTGAAAAAAAAACAACAACATTATGTGCAAGACCATCATATAGCTTCAGTAGACTCTGAGTCATATCAGATGCTTTCATGACATTTTTGTGGTGTTTTTTTTTTTTCCTTTTCGTATTTAATCAATATTCAGTCCCCATTCATTATATTTGCACAGACCAAAGAGTTTTTCATGAAAGAGAAAATCATACATGCGGGTGACTAAGCAATACTTCACGTCTTTTTTTGGTGAACTATCGCTTTAAGCTAGCATGTTCATGTTCTTTCATCAGTCTGCACTTAAGTTTAGGCTTCCATCTGCTCATCAGAACCTTAAACATCAAAGGCTGGCATGTTTTAAAGACTATTTAGGAGAATTTGAAAGCCCTGCAAACAATAATGATCAAAGTTTTCCATGTCTGTCTCGGTTGTCCGGCATGTTTAGTCAAAGTGCCATTCCTTCATTTAAAATGCTAAAGATTAAAAATGTGCTTGTTAGCGACTGCGCTTTTCATTGACACACCAGTCACCCACATGTTCATAACAACCCGACCGCTTTGATTGAGGAACTTGAGGCATTTTCTTTCATGTTTTGCTGTGTGTGTGTGTAGTGTAGTGCATATGAGTGTGTATATTCAGCCACTCTGGATTCCTGAAGTTTTTTTCCCCCACTTAAGTATTTTCCTCTCCAGCACTTCTCCTGCCGTGATGAGACTGACACAATGCCTCCAAACCGGTTTCCCATCACTCTCTTCACGCTGATTTACGCTGGGAGATTTTTTTGCTGAGTAAATTCTGTGCCATATCCAAATCCCCCTCGTCCCCTCCTCCCAACACCCCCTCCCTCAGATGGATTTATAGCGAATTTAAGACTTTATCTTCTCGGGGTTTGTAATTTCTTTGAGCAGACACTTAACCAATGCAAAGCTTTGCTGACTAAGATAGTTGGGAGTTAGTGAGAGTGATCTCAACCACAGCCCCTCAGAAGCATCAGCAGTGACCAGATTTCTCAAAGTGGAGTACAGGACAAAACCCTAAACAGACAATTATATTGAATTAACATTGAAATATGTGTTTTTTTAAAAGACTTGTTAGGTTGTGGTGTATGAAATGCTGTTTGTGGGTGCAAGCCTCTACTTATTTAAATTGAGAGAACTCTATATTAAAAGTCATTTATCACCATGTTTAGTCATATATGGTATATTGAAGCAAATATATTGACAAAATCATGCTGTGCTGCATCCCAGCTGCACATTGTAAAATTATGATTCAACACACACTTTAAATGATTAAATCATGTAAAAAGTGATTAGCTACTTTACTTAAAGTGACTAAACCAATAGCCTTAATAGTTACAAGTTGATTGTACTTAAAATAAGTGAGTAAATCAGTTCCAAAAACTTGGAAATGTTAAGTTGACATAATGCTTATGTGCATAGTTCATTTACTTTATTTTATTTTAGGCTATGGTATTACACACTTTATTAAAGTCAACTAATCACTTTAAATGCCTGGTTTATGCACTAAAACCATCACTTTTTACAATGCACATCTTTTTTTTTTTTTTTTCCTATTTATTTTTAGATTATTTTGAAATTGAAGTTTAATCAGTTTTATTATTTTCTGCGTTTTCTATCTCCATAATCCCTAATTGTATGTAAATGCAGGAAATAGGATTTAAACTTTTTCCTTCTTAATCCAAAGTTACACTGCTGCAGGCACAAATATTTTAATGTCTGACAAAAGTGGAATTGATGTTAATGAATATAAACATTTCAGTCATGATTTTAAATGGTTTAACAGCACATTGTGTGTGTATTTTACACCTTTTGCTGTTCTCCTTTTGTGTCTGATAGTGTGTGGATATAGAAACTGACACGTG
Organism: Danio rerio; assembly: GCF_052040795.2. NCBI lineage: Eukaryota > Metazoa > Chordata > Actinopteri > Cypriniformes > Danionidae > Danio > Danio rerio. The sequence goes on along the minus strand of NC_141039.2, from coordinate 30,823,657 downwards.
AAGACTGAACAATCAGACTTAAACGAATGCTGTTCTCTCAACATTAATAATGACTGAACAAAACTTATAATATGTATAATAGTGCATGTTTTCTGCAATATGCTTCTCTCTATGTTTATTTTTTTCTGCTAATTATTTTTTAGTCTTGAATGGCTTTTCTAAGGTAAAAAAGTTACATGAAAAGTGTCTGACAAATGGTTTTATGATTATTAATTTTTTGCAGCTCCACAGACAAAATGTGAAATGCGCTGCAGTTATATTGTTTCAAAATACTTGAGAATATTCGTTCCTGATTTAATCCATATAAATACTGTAAATCACTAAATTTGTCTTCCTTGCTTTCTGTCAGATGGCAAGTTAACCATAACAAATTTAAATAATATTTTTATCCTAAAATATTATTCATATATTATAACATAACTTTTACAAAGTAATTTAATGATTAACCGTAAAAAAAAAAAAAAAAAAAAACTTTGACAGTTCAAAAACTTGTAAGTTAACGATTTCTGGATGATGATGATGATGATGATGATGATTATTATTATTATTACTATTATTATTATTATTATTATTATTATTATTATTATTATTAATATTATTATTATTATTATTAATATTATTATTATTATTATGTGTGTTATTATACATTATTATTATTTTATTTTATTATTAATATATATATATTGTTATTATACATGTTGTTGTTATTATTATTATTATTATTATTATTATTACATGTGTTATTATGATGATTATTATTATTATCATCATTATTATTATTAGTAGTTGTCAGGGTTCTGCCACTTTGGTCTTGTAAATTCTTGTTTTGGTGGCAGAGCTCTGACACTACTCAATGTCTGGTCCTGTTTCTGTCTCTGTGTGCGCGCGCGCCGTCGTGGGTGTACGCAGAGTGTGCGCGCTGCCACATGATGTGGCCGCGCACGCTCTGCGTCCCTCAGACGCGCGCGCTCTTGTACTAGTGTTTGTGTTTGTTCTGTCAGCAGCGCGCTGCTTTATTCTCGGCGCCTCCGTCTAGTTGGTTTCAGTTTTGGTTGGCGCTGAGATGAAGCATGCGCGTTGCTTATGTGTGAGCGCACGGTAAGGGGTTTATCTATCGTGTGCTCGTGTCTTGCGTCTTTTGTCAAAGCACGTGGCTCGGTGTTTACATTGTGGTCACGTGCTTTTGTCGTGTGCTTCAGTGTTGTGTTATGTGAGCGCATGGCTTGTATTGTCTCTCTGTGTCATGCGCTCTCCCGTCTATTGTCTAGTCCCACCCTCCTTGTCAACCCATTATTAGTTAATTGTGTTCACCTGTGTGTCAATTTACTTTTTGCTTTATAATCCCCCTCATGTTTTCAGTCCTTTGCCAGTTCGTCGTCGATTGTTTCCTGTCTTGTGTCCAGCCCTGTCTTGTCCTGCCAGTCCTGCCAGTCTAGTCAAGTTTGTTTGTTCATTTATTTGTTTTATTAGAGTTTTCCCCCTCGGGGTTGTTTGTTTTGCCTTTTTGTTTTTATTTTATTCTTAATAAACATCCATTATTTGCTGCACCTGAGTCCTCGCTCCTTTTTCCCCTCACCGAACGTGACAGTACGAACTGGCCACCAGAGGACTCAGCAGAAAAATGGGTATCTTCCTTTTCCCATCTCCCACTTCTCGTCCCTCTGCATGCCAGCAGAAGGAGCGTTTAGGCAGACTCCTTTCACTCCATCAAGGGGTATCTACAGTCAAGGAGTTTGCCTACCAGTTTGTCTACGCAGCAGAGGGGCTTGAGTTTACCACCACAGCACTGAAGGAGGCTTTCAATGCTGGACTCAACAGCCCCCTTCAGGCCTGGGAGATGGGGATGCTGGGGATACTGTCATTCTGGCAGTTTGTGAGCTATTTGTACCACAGCCAGGGAGATGGTGGCCTGCCTCCCCTTGGCCCACCGCCCATCCCGCTCACAGACTGCCAAATCCCCAGTCCTCAGATGACCCACCAACGGAGACGGAGGAGGAAGAACGGGCCCTCCTCACCTGTCACCCACCTAGAGGTGACTAAACCCACTGCAGCCCATCCAGCAACCACCCTGGCGGCAGCATCATCCCTCGAGGTGCCCGAAACAGACACTGCAACTCTTTCAGAGGTAGTGGAGTGCCCACTAGTGTCTGAAAAGGTGGCCAGCTTCCCGCCACCAAAAATAAGGAAGCGTAGGAGGAGAAAGGGCTCCTCCACCATACCACCAGCCCCAGAGCGCCCTCCAGTGTCGGCTCCAGCCCCAGAGCGTCCTCCAGTGTCGGCTCCAGCCCCAGAGCGCCCTCCAGTGTCGGCTCCAGCCCCAGAGCGCCCTCCAGTGTCGGCTCTAGCCCCAGAGCGCCCTCCAGTGTCGGCTCCAGCCCCAGAGCGCCCTCCAGTGTCGGCTCCAGCCCCAGAGCGCCCTCCAGTGTCGGCTCCAGCCCCAGAGCGCCCTCCAGTGTCGGCTCCAGCTCCAGAGCGCCCTCCAGTGTCGGCTCCAGCCCCAGAGCGCCCTCCAGTGTCGGCTCCAGCCCCAGAGCGCCCTCCAGTGTCGGCTCCAGCCCCAGAGCGCCCTCCAGTGTCGGCTCCAGCCCCAGAGCGCCCTCCAGTGTCGGCTCCAGCCCCAGAGCGCCCTCCAGTGTCGGCTCCAGCCCCAGAGCGCCCTCCAGTGTCGGCTCCAGCCCCAGAGCGCCCTCCAGTGTCGGCTCCAGCCCCAGAGCGCCCCTCAGTGCCGGTCCCAGTCCGGCTCCTTGCCCTGCCGGCACCACCCAGACGTCTTGCCCTGCCGGCCCCAGCCCGGCTCCTTGCCCTGCCGGCACCACCCAGACGTCTTGCCCAGCCGGCCACAACCCGGCTCCTTGCCCTGCCGGCACCAGCCCAGCTCCTTGCCCTGCCGGCGCCAGCCCAGCTCCTTGCCCTGCCGGCGCCACCCAGACGTCTAGCCCTGCCGGCATCAGCCCAGCTCCTTGCCCTGCCGGCGCCAACCAGACGTCTAGCCCTGCCGGCATCAGCCCAGCTCCTTGCCCTGCCGGCGCCACCCAGACGTCTTGCCCAGCCGACCCCAGCCCGGCCCCTTGCCCTGCCGGCACCACCCAGACGTCTTGCCCTGCCGGCCCCAGCCCGGCTCCTTGCCCTGCCGGCACAACCCAGACGTCTTGCCCTGCCGGCCCCAGCCCGGCTCCTTGCCCTGCCGGCGCCAACCAGACGTCTAGCCCTGCCGGCACCAGCCCAGCTCCCTGCCCTGCCGGCTCCCTTCTGGTCTCCAGCCCTGCCGGCTTCAGCCCAGCCGCTTCTAGCCCAGCCGGCTCCCCACAGGCCTCCAGCCCAGCCGGCTCCCCACCGACCTCCTGCCTTGTCTCCCCTGATAGACTCTCCCTGGGTCGTCCCTCCTGCTCCTCCCTGGTGTTCCCTCCCTGCACCCTGGACGGACCCTCCGGCTCCACCCTGGCTCCCTGCCGGGGCCCTCGACCCACTGAATCCACCCTGGATTGTCCCTCCTGATCCTCCCTGGTCTTGCCCTCCCATCCCTCCCTTGTTTGTCTTGTTGGGTCTGGCTTGGCTGTTCACCTCCCTGTCTTGTGTCTGATGTTGCCTGTTTTGTTATCTTGTAGTGTTTCTTGTCTGTCTTGTACCTTGTTGGATGTTCCCTTTAGGGACGCCAGGTGGCGTCCCTTTTGGGGGGGGCTAGTGTCAGGGTTCTGCCACTTTGGTCTTGTAAATTCTTGTTTTGGTGGCAGAGCTCTGACACTACTCAATGTCTGGTCCTGTTTCTGTCTCTGTGTGCGCGCGCGCCGTCGTGGGTGTACGCAGAGTGTGCGCGCTGCCACATGATGTGGCCGCGCACGCTCTGCGTCCCTCAGACGCGCGCGCTCTTGTACTAGTGTTTGTGTTTGTTCTGTCAGCAGCGCGCTGCTTTATTCTCGGCGCCTCCGTCTAGTTGGTTTCAGTTTTGGTTGGCGCTGAGATGAAGCATTCGCGTTGCTTATGTGTGAGCGCACGGTAAGGGGTTTATCTATCGTGTGCTCGTGTCTTGCGTCTTTTGTCAAAGCACGTGGCTCGGTGTTTACATTGTGGTCACGTGCTTTTGTCGTGTGCTTCAGTGTTGTGTTATGTGAGCGCATGGCTTGTATTGTCTCTCTGTGTCATGCGCTCTCCCGTCTATTGTCTAGTCCCACCCTCCTTGTCAACCCATTATTAGTTAATTGTGTTCACCTGTGTTAATTTACTTTTTGCTTTATAATCCCCCTCATGTTTTCAGTCCTTTGCCAGTTCGTCGTCGATTGTTTCCTGTCTTGTGTCCAGCCCTGTCAGTTTATACGATGTCTACTATTAATTAAGCTATTTTGACATAACCGAGAATTACTGCTAGAGCTCAGCAATGAGGACAAACCACAATTATTTCATTATATGTCAGTACACTAAAGATACAACTGAAATATGGGTCTGTCCAGGGACCAACAGGACGTCTTGTCACTCTCATGTATACGTATGTGTATGTATACTTTTTGTGTGTATTCATACGCATGCATTTAAACATAGACACGCATGCAATATCTGCATGCAAACCTCATGTTTAGTCCATTTCCTACTTTAATATGTCCATACTGTTCACATATGGACATTTATAGTGTCTATAAACATGAATTATCCCTCATCATTGGATTTACACACACATCTGGACACAAGGGCACATGCATGCAGATTTAAGACATATGTACACAGGAATAAGTTGGCATATAATACATTGTGTTTTTTTATATAAATATATGTAAATATATGTGTGGTGTGCTTCTATCTATCTATCTATCTATCTATCTATCTATCTATCTATCTATCTATCTATCTATCTATCTATCTATCTATCTATCCATCTATCCATCTATCCATCTATCCATCCATCCATCCATCCATCCACCCACCCACACACACACACACACACACACAGTTGAAGTCAGAATTTTTAGCCCCACTTTGAACATTTATTTATTTTTTTATATTTCCCAAATGATGATTAACGGAGAAAGGAAATTTTTACAGTATGTCTGATAATATTTTTTCTTTTGGAGAAAGTCTTATTGTTTTATTTTGGCATTAATAAAAGCAGTTTTTCATTTTTTTAAACACAATTTTAAGAACAAAATGATTAGCCCTTTTAAGCATTTTTTTTTCGATAAACTACAGAACAAACCATAAATCCCTAATTACTCTAGCCTGCCTAGTTAACCTAATTAACCTAGTTAAGCCTTTTAATGCTGTATGAAAGTGTATTGAAAAATATGTAGATTATTATTTAAAAAATTAAAAAATAAAATAAAGATACTATTTACTGTCATCATGGCAAAGATAAAATAAATCATTATTTAGAGATAAGCTATTAAAAGTATTATGTTTAGAAATGTGCTGAAGAAATCTTCTCTTCTTTAAAACAGAAATTGGGCCATTTTATTTATTTATTCATTTAATCTTATATAATTAATAGTATTTTAATATTATTTAAGAGCCCCTATTATGGACTTTTGAAAATGACCTTCCATGCAGCGTTAGTTGCAAGTTAAGTGAAATATTCTGCTAAGGCTTAAATCTGAAAGTGTGTCGTGTTTAAAACTATTGATCCATCTATAAAAGACTCAAAGTGGTTTGAATTAATTGTATCGGTAACAAATCTTTAGCCGTGTCAGCGTAATTTCAATAATGAACCCCATCCATTTGTTGCGTGCGCAGACCCGGGAAAATTTAAACCCTTGGTAACGCCCACTGTAGAAAGAAAAAGAGGAAAACAAACACTGTAGCAGATTCTGGTTGAATCATGTCGCAAAGACACTGTGCTGAGTGTGAGGGAAAGTTAGGGTTATTATCCCTACCCAAACATGAGGCTGTGAATGAGTCAGTGGTTGAAGATTATTTTTGCAAAATTACCTTAACATTATAGCCCCAGCCTTGTGCTGTGTTCCTGTCGTTTTCTGACAAGTGCTTCAGCAGTCTACACGCTTACAACAGGGATTCATTGGACGTTTGTTTAAGAAAGAATCAGAAAAGAATATCGATGTATGGGACTTTCTCAGAGCTTGACAGGAACTTTATTAGTAACATTACAAAGTTGTTGGATCAGTTTCTTCCTCTACTTCACCAGTGTTAGTAACTTAAGTGCGATTGAAATGGTTGCCTACTTGTTTTCTCCAGCCTGCAAATCATATATTTAAATGTGTTTTGATGCTTTTAACCACTCCATGTGGCTTGTACTGTATCTAGTTAATTGCCGTTTGTCATAGCTATGGCCACCGTCAGCTGTTCCTACATACGTGCGATGGTCAAGTTTCAAAATAGTTCAGCTTTTGCCACTGTGCGGATTAATACTGAATGTGTGTTTTTACTTACGGTTAAAAATAGAGCAATATACTGGTGTTTAACTGTACTGCTTTAATGCACTCTTGCATTGGGCTCACACATACACTCTGTCCTCTGACTACTTCAGTATTGTTGAAAAGCCATGGTGGGCATTTCTCTCTATTTCTCGGCGAACGCAGTCGACCAATCACAACAGACTGTGTCATCGAACCAATCAGCGCAGATTAGCATCGCGCTAAGGAGGGGTTTGGGAAAAAATGAATCGCTGAACGAATCATATGGGAGTTGTTGGGATAATTAGGTAAAAATAAATGCATATTAAAAGACAATGAAAGTGTTTTTTAACCTTGCACCCATATCAGCCTGTTGTTAGAGCCACCAAAACCAAAATATGACATTTTTAATGCATAATAGGGGCTCTTTAAATAAAGACAGTACACAAACTAGCCATTCAATCAACAACATCATGTGGTGCAACAAGCATGCAGTTACAAAAAAAAAAGATGTATAAAGATATGATGATCATCAGAATTGCGTGTTGATGAGCTGATAAATATCAAATAATATGACAAAAAAAGGTTAGTTCAGGATATAAACTGTGATCATTTTCATTAAAATTCATTCATGAATAATATTTTTGTAGGTGAGATGATGAACATTTTTACTAGTTATGATTTATTTGTTTATAAGTTAAAACATATTTGTAATTTATAAAAAATATACATTTATCATTATGAATCATTTATTGTTATCTTCTCTTTATCATGGAATAATATATAAAATTAAATGGTACAAAAAACATAATACAAAACCAGTTGTTTATATAAATGTTTAAAAATAATGCATTATCAAATGACACCAGTTTATTGTACACAAGCTTTTCTTCCCAAAGCTTCAGACTTCTCCAGACAAATAAACATGTAGTTTCGAGTCTGTTATTTGGCCTCCTCACCACACAATTACTGATTCTCATTCCAGCTGAAAAGGCCTCTGCGGCCCAAGAGAGAGGAACGCTGCGTTCATTCAGCAAAGATAAATGTCTTTATTTTCACAGCCATGCAGAGGACAAGCTTTATAACTGACAAAAACATAAGTCTCTTTAAACTGGGAGTCAGTTCACCCATCAAGCAAATGTGCAGGCGTACAAAAAATATAAAAAATGATCCTCAAGTAAAAGTACAGATACTGAGTGAATTTATTTTTGCTCAAAAGTACCAGTATCTGGGTCACTATAAGTACATTTTTCATTCTGTATCTGTACTTTCACTTAAGTATCATTTTTGACACTTTCTGCTTAAGTAAAATCTAAACTAGCAAGTTAACTAAGCTGGGTTAATTAGGAAACTATTGACTAATAATGTTTGTGTATATGTGTGTCAAATATTTTTCAAGTCCTTTGCAACAGAGAAAATATATGTTTTTGCCATGTTCAGTGTTTTATGAGTTATTTATGCAATTTAAAGGTTTAACTACAGTAGATTATAATTAGATTAGGCAATTTAGTTTTATTGGGCAAGGCATTGGACAACAGTGTTTTTTTTTTTTTCTGTAGCCTCTCAAAAATGTATCTTAAGGTGGCTAATAATGACTTTTATCAAACTTTTTCCAGCCAAACTAAAATAAGACTTTTTCCAGAAGAAAAAAAATGATAGGAAATACTGTGAAAACTTGCGTAAAAGTTTGACTTGTCAATTGGAACTGTAATTGAGTACAAATCCCCAAAAACTGAAGGTACAGTATTCAAGAAAACTGACACCCCTGCAAACACGTCTCCTCTTCCAGGCCTGTTTGGAGAAGGCTGAGTTCCCTGTTTGTCAGAGTGTTTGTGGAGTTTTAACGGATGTACGTTTAAGTCAGTTCCTCTTTTTGTGAGGAACGATATGAGGTCTGAGCAGGGCAGTTAAGGTTGTGCTGGTGCCAAAAGCATTATTTGGAGAGAGGCAGACAGTAGCCGTCAAAACAGGAAAGGCAACCAGCAGATGTAGAGATGTGCAGCACGCAGGACTGTAACCTCACAAACTCTGCTTCCTGTTTAGCACAGCAGAGGGGCTCAAGTTGCGGTTCAACACCATCACTAGAGACAACTGACCAGAATCTAACAGTCGTTTCATGTGCTTAAATGGTAACAGGTGTGAGAACCAATTTTAAAACTATCTTTCCATCTCTTCATCTCTTCTCTACATTTGTGTGTGCGTATGTGTGTGTGTTTGAACAGTTTATGAGTGTGTGCGTGTATATATATATATATATATATATATATATATATATATATATATATATATATATATATATATATAGTGGTGGGCTGTTAACGCAAGACTCTTTTGCCATTCTTTCCGCCGATATCACCGTTAATTTATTCTCAAAGTTGGTTTGGGAGCTGGGTCTATTTTACGCAAGCTATGATGACTTTTATCTTTATATTTTAGCGTGAATGTATACCTGACTGGTGAGCCATCTGACAAAAAAGTGCCCTTCTGAATCAAATCAGCAGCATGCCTGACTTTAACTGCAGTTCGGCAGTTTTACTTGACAAACTGGGGTATTAGACGCAAACAAGGAGTAAGGACTGGTGAGAGTGTATCTATTTGCTAAAACAATTTAAAATCCAGATAATTTTTTTCCTCTTTAATGTACACCCAGCATCCCTTTTTGACAGAAAAACACATTTTTGCAGATTTATTAAAAGAGAAAAACTGAAAAATAAATATGAGAGAGAGGATTTTTCATCAAAGTTTATATTTATTAGCGGATAAATCAAATAGGAATCCTCAATTATAACCACTTTGTAGGTCCACTAGATTGACTCGTCATTTACAGGTAGAGAGATCATATATATAATTTTTTAATTTTTTTTTTTACTGGTTTCATCTGTACTCTAGCCTGCTAAAAACATCCAACTAAAGCCTCTGAAGCATAGAGGACCAGCTAATGGCCATAAACGGCCATCTTGAAGTCATGTAAAACCAGCCATCACCAATACGAGCTGTATTTTCCAGCAGAATGCATTAACAAGACACACCAACCCTTACTCCTTTTAAAACATTCACAATCCCTGTGCAGGGTTTCTTTCTTTCTTTCTTCCTTTTTTTTTTGGTCCAAGCTCTGCACATCATTACCGCTGCAGCCTAAGGCACTTTTGCGACTAGAAATGCAGTTATTACTTTCACATTAGTGATATGATGTACTTGGCTCATTTCAAGTGATCCGACTGGGAAAGTGAGTGAAAGCCCAGGGACGAATGAGGGTCTGGACTGATCCATTTGGTTGCCCCCTGCTGGCAGGAGCAGGTGTTCCAGCATTATTGTGCTCCCCTACTGCTTTGAGAGGGGCAAGGGGACTCGATTCTACCTCATTAGGGTGGTGGGCTGTATGGGGAGCGAGTAATAGAGAGCTCCTAATGTTGCTCTGTGCTGTATGGCTCTCATTTTTCAAAGCTTCTCCAGACACAAGAACGTTGCTCAATTAGGCCGTCCACTCATGACTTAATGAGGAACCAGCCATGACGGTGGCCTCTAATTCATGACAAATTGCCTAATTGTTCCTGGCTATTCACATGCTCTCTGTGTGCTTTGTGGAACATGCAGCGCCACAGTCACTGCTACTGTGTGATCTTACGGTGCGTTCAAGTCATGTCAGATAAATAGTATTTATGAATTGAATGCAAGTGAATGGCACCTAAGTCGTCATTATGAGTGGGAAACTCTTATTGTTCTTAAAGCTCTGAGTTTTGAGTTGGGGGCTTGTCAGGGAGAAACATTATTTGAATTTTATACCTTTAGAAAAGTATGTTCTACATGGGTGGGCAAACTCTGTCTTGGAGGGCCAGTGTCATGCACAGCTTAGCTCCAACACTAATCAAACACACCTGAACAAACTAATCAGTGTCTTCAAGATCACTAGAAATCTATAAGCAGGTGTGTTTTATTAGAGTTGGAGCTAAACTGTGCAGGACACCAGCCCTCAAGGACAGAGTTTCCCCACCCCTGTTCTATATAGTATGAATTGTGAGTAGTATGAATGGAATTCGGCAGACTACATCCTCCATTTTTCATTTCCACATGACAGTTGCGTCACTTCACTCCCAATCATGAATTCTCTTGCGGTACATTTTGAGATAGTGTAGCATCCATCTTAAACGCACTTCAGAATCTCACCGGAAGTAGTAGGTCATCCAGGTACCTACTGTTCTATGAATTCTGACATACACTGCAAAAGATGTAGATGTAGGGTTCCACACAATTCCTTCATGTTGTCCCAATAAAAGTCTATTAAGTTAATGAAATAGTTTTTACAATTTTAGGTGGAATGAACATATAACAATAAAGGTATCCCCCAAAAGATTTGTTGTTTCAGTTCATTTTAAATATTTAGTTTGAACAAGCAGCAACATATAATGATATATATATATATATATATATATATATATATATATATATATATATATATATGTGTATATATGTATATATATACATATATACATATACATATATATATATATATATATATATATATATATATATATATATATATATATATATATATATATATATATATATATATATATATATATGTATATGTATATATGTATATATATATATATATATATATATATATATATATATATATATATATATATATATATATATATATATATATATATGCATGAACCAAACCGTGACCCCTGTAATGGTTCTGGACGAATACATTTACCATTACACCCCTAATGTATAGATAGTAGAGAAGTCATCTCTTGTGGTTGTCATTGAACAATTGATGCAAATTATTTGCTCTTCATTTTCTATCTGTATTTATCTTGTAATTTATTAAAAGTTGTTAAAACACCATGTTGGACTACATTCTAGGGTATGTTATTCCTAGATCACAACAGCTGAAAATTATAACACAAGCTCATCCAGGTACTTTGAATCATCCTGCATCAAAAGTACGATAAAGTACATCCAGGCGGTTGTTTTTACATCTTATATTTTATTGTCTTATATAACAGGTCACTGCGGTTAATGTCATCTTATGACTGAATATGTAGGTTAGTGTATATTCCATTCAGCCATTTTGTTTCTGTCAACTTTGTCCTTAATAAAAAAATAAATAAACTATTACAGCTCAGAATAATTTTTTTGTATAATTTTTACATTTTAGGGGGCAAGTAGTCTTGTAATAAGCAGGATAAACTACATCCAGGTGGTTGTTTTCACAAAACTTCTTTTTTTGAACAAATCAAGAGAGCCAGTGATTCAATGATAATTAATTAAGAAAGTCACTTAACAGTGAGCTATTCTGAAAAGAGTTGCATGGTTTACCGGTACTATGGTAGTGTCGCGATACTATAGCTTCAAAATACTGGTGGTGCCACTGTAGTTTGAAAACGGTATTGCCGTCATTAACAGTCTATCTGCGATAGATAATGTGGACAAGTCACTAAAATACTCACACATTTGTGCAACAATAAACCGTTTTTATTTTATAGTCTGTGGAGCCCTTTAAGGTTGCAAGTTTTCTGACGTTTCAAATGCACATCTGAATCGGTTCATTTCTGTTCCTTTCAATGTGATTTAGTAACTACAACAATCACGACAATCTCTTAAAAAGAACGACTCACAAAGTGATAAATTAAATTCAAGACCTATTATAACATGTAAAATATAGTATTTCTGACAATTTTCTTTCTAATTTGAGTTGTTATCGATATACTGCTTTGTATAATGATACTTCAGCTGGTATAGAATCGTTAGTTGAATTAAAGGTATCGTGACAACCCTAATTCTGAACAAATTGTAATGAAACATCTAATAAGTAATTCAACAAAGAACTTAATACAAGCACCTGCCACCACCTGCTGCTTGTTTTAGTGTCATATTTATCCTTGAGAGACCTAAACCAGAGATGACACCATCACAACCTCACACTCAGCCAAATATTGTTTAAATATTAACATCAATATATTCCCATAACACATTGAGGCCGGTATCACACATCAATAGTTGTTGGTTGGTTTGCAGTATACAGCGTGCACTTGACAGTCAGTATTCCATTCCAAATTTATATATTTTTTTTTTTCATAGCCTCTGAGAATTTTTGAATGAATAAGTGTTTCTGTACAAACAACCTCCCCATTACACCACACTTACTAGAAAACAGTCAAAGAAATTTGATTTGTTGCTTATAAACAAGACATTAAAACAGTGTGCAACTTCAATACCCATGTGTGAGGATACTGGCTTAAGCTGAAGGTCACTGCATGGCTACAGAGCATTTCCAAACACTCCATTATTATGCTTGCACATTTCAGAGTCTTGGAAACACAGAGACACACAGAAAACGTGTTTGCGTAACCCTTCTCTAGACCTGAATTGCTTTTTCACCTCATTGAACATTACCCTGAATTCCGATGCAATACCCGTGGCGCTTTCGCTCTCCTCCTTTCATGCAAACACACACACGCATATGCATAACGGTTAGAATTATGCCCTTTTTGTCTCTCTCTGGCTCCGTTTCTGCTTGCACACACTCTCCGCTTCTCTGTTTCTGCCTCGCAGACATGCAGCCAAAAAATTGCGAGGCTTTCTAGCGCAGGCTTCTCCCAATCAGACACTCACTGGTACCTCCAGACACTGCTTTAACAGCTCCCTGGCGCCTCCCCACACACAGCTGTGCCGGTGACCCAGTAAACTCGCAAATGAACCAGCGCTCATGCCATCTGATTGGCTGGATCAGAGACGCATGACATGCAAAGAAACACGACCCAGCCTCTCCATCTCTGTCAGCTTTTCTTTAATCCCATTCCAAAAATCCTCCTCATTTTTTTTCTCCTCTCTCCCGCTTTATGCCCACAACAGATCCTGTTCCATCACTAGGGGTCATGTCCCCAAATAATATCGTTTTGACTGCAGACATGTGGCGATTTTCTCTAAATCTGTCAAATGAAACAACACAAGACGGATTAGTTCTGCGTTTCTCGTACGCTTTGCACATCCATGTTCCCATTGGGCTAAAGGATCTACACTCTCTCTCTCTCTTTGTGTTCTTGCTGTAAATTGCTATTGTTTTTATTTATATACAAATCGTGGGAGAGTGGAGTGCTGGCTCTGTCGCTGCGTCTTGACCAGTCCCACATGTATGGAGGTCTTATTAACTGGGATTTAGGAGAGAGTCCTCATGAGCTGGACAGTCCTGTCTCAACAAACTTCACAATTATTTAGACGGGATATTTGGTATACTTTGATATCATGTAATACTGAAGTCTATTGTATTTTTAATGTTTAATAATAAATGTTATGACCTTATTGACATTTATATAAAATGTTTATGAGAACCCTTTTATATTACTGTAAGTGCCATGTGCTGACATTTAAATGCTTTACCTTTATTTTACAGTAGGTGAATTTTCTTGAGAAAGTACATTGTAAAATATGTTGATTTATATGCACTCACCAGCCACTAATATTAGGTACACCTGTCCAGCTGCTCGGTAACGCACATTTCTAATCAGCCAATCACATGGCAGCAACTGCATTTAGGCATGTAGACATGGTCAGGATGATCTGCTGCAGTTCAAACAGAGTATAAGAATGGGGAAGAAAGGTGATTTAAGTGACTTTGAAAGTGGCATGATTGTTGGTGCCAGACGGGCTGGTCTGAGTATTTCAGAAACAGCTAATCTACAGGGATTTTCACCCACAACCATCTCAAGGGTTTACAGAGAATGGTTTAAAGAAAAAAATATCCAGTGAGCGGCAGTTCTGTGGGTGCAATTGCCTTGTTGATGCTGGAGGTCAAAGGAGAATGGCTAGATTCAAGCTGTTAGAAAGGCAACAGTAACTCAACCACTCGTTACAACAGAGGTATGCAGAAGTGCATCTCTGAACATTCAACATGTCGATCCTTAAGGATCAATTGAGCATAATTTTTGTAACACTGTATAACAACAATTTATATTTTTGCAGTTCTGTGACGAGTTTAGGGTTGGGGTGGGGGTAGGCGTTAATAAAATACAACTTATTGGGTAATTTAATAAAAACCATAAATAATTCTCGTTAACTTGTTATTTTAAATAAATAACAAATAATATTCGGTACAACTGTTGTTTTTACAGTAATGTGACGGTTGGGTTTAGGGTAGGGGTAAGGGTAGACGTTAATAAAATAACGGTATATTTAATAAATAATATAAATAATTCTCTGTAAATTCTAGCCGCAACCGTACCTGATCTTTCAACAACCTGGTTTACCCTGCGATGCTGTCAGGGTCGATACAGCAATGCTGTTTGTGTGTAGCAAACATTTTTTGGGGGGATAGCTGTACGAGAATTAGGGAATGGCGGACTTTGTCTTTTCTTGGTTGAGTTCATTACCATTTAGACTCATTGCCTATATCCGTGCTGCCATGTTCCCTTATGTTTAATATCCTCTGGATTACCGGCAGGGTTAATGGTTGAAATAGAGAGACCTGCTGCACTGCTATCCACTGTGTCTGAATTCAGACCCGGGGATTCAGGAGGAGAAAAGTCGTCCTCATTTAAACATGATTATCTTTATGATGATTTAACAGATTGTGGTTATGTGTATATCTTAAATAAAATTATGAATAATCTTTTGTCTGTGCAGCAAAGTATCAAATTACTTACTGTTTATTTATTTGCACTTTAACTTAGTAAACTATAAAATCATGACAGTTGCTCTTCCCTCTCTTTTCCCCCTCCTTTGTCAGCCATTGGCCACTCCTTCCTCTGCTCACAGCGCTCCATGCCCATCATGTAGTATTTTTTGAATTTGAAAAAAAAATTCTGAGGTTAACTTGAACTGAAAAAGGGGGGTTTCATGACCCTTTAAGCCTGTCCCATCTCAATAGGAGTATATAGACAGAGATTTTTATTTTATACCAATTTATAATTATTTTAGATAATCACTAAATAATGCATTTAGTTCTGTGCATATTGTATATCCCTGATAACTGATTGCTTTGATTATTTCATTACATTATTTTAATGCATTTTCTTGTTCCAAAAGACAAGAAACATATGAAAACCAGAAAATTTTACTCCTAAAAAATAAATAAAAAACTCAGGTTAGCTGTTTGCTGTTTTAAAGAAACATCTGAAATCTAAAAACCTCATTCGTAAGTTTACTTTGGGTGTGTTTGCTTTAGTCAGAGATCCAGATGCAGCAAAAACTGTTCCTGCTCTCCCTCAGGTCCTGCTCCTCTGAAGAGGTCAAAATAGACAGTTCTATTTTCATCGTCCTGATATTCCACCGTCAGATCTTAGAGAGACAGTCAACACTCTTGGGAGACTCCAGTGAAGATGTGTTTTCCTCTTAAACAACTTGGTGTTGATATGAAAATGATCTGAATTCACTTACTTTGAAGAAATGCAACGCTAGTTCATTATTCTAGGGTATAAATATTGTTCCATTCCAAAGAAAACTGTATTCCTGCCCTTGATATGTAAATATTTTGAAGCAGAAAGAAAATACTGTTTGATTGGATTGCCACAAGGGAGACGTTTCAGAAATCTCCACACTATTTCATTACGCTCTTCTATGATTTCATTGTGCTAAAACATATGAACACTAAACTCCAAAATATACACACTCAAGTTCCCCCTGAAATTAAAATGGAAGTTTTTTGGGGTGTGAGTGTCAATATGTTAGTCAAACTAGATTTAGGCATTTAAAACTTGCAGTTTCTTACTTGTTTTGACATCACCACCCACTTCAGCCTCTCATCAAATATTCTCTGTATTATCTGAAGTAGTATCTTTAGGATCTGAACAGTCCTGCTTGGTGTGGCTGAAATTGGTCACTTTGTCAGTTAACTCTGAATAATTATAATATTATTTTATTAATTTAAGTATCAATATGAATATTAGTAACTTTATTAGTTAGAACAGTGAGGAGAGGAATGCCTAAAATTTGGGATGCTGAAAATGTCCCCTAAGAACATTGAATAAATTGTTTTAATTAATTAAATTAGGTTACTAGAAATTATAACACTGCTCTCTGGAATGCTTAATTCTGATTTGTCAGTCTAAGCATTTTTAGGTATATTAATACCCAGATAACAAGTGCTGAAACTAATAACCTAGGCTAATCCTGGTACTTTGAATTATCTTAATAATTAGTAAATACATTCATATCCATATTTATAGGTTTATTTGTCACACCACTTTTCTTGACTGTTTGGTTCAATCTTTCAACTAAATAATAGGAAAATATAGGCTACAATCAGCTGTTTTTGTTTCTGCCAGGTTTATTTGCAATTCAAGAGTTAATAATAAATGTTCACAGCCATGTGACAAACATTTATTTTATTCTTTATGTAGTTTTATGTAGTTTGTAATCATGTTGCTAGGCAGTTGCCAAGGTGTTCTAAGTTGTTGCTAAGGTGTAGCTTTAGTGTTCTGAGTGGTTGCTAAGGTGTGTTGCTAGATGGTTGCTAATGCATTACTAAGTGGTTGCTATGGTGTTGCTAGGGGGTTACTAGGCTGTTCTAGGTTGTTGATAAGGTGTTTCAAGGGTGTTCCAAGTGGTTGCTAGGTGATTGCTAAGGTGTTGCTAGGTGGTTGCTAAGATGTTGCTAAACAGTTAATAATGTGTTGCTAGGGGATGGTTAAGGTGTTCTGAGTAGTTGCTAGCAGTTGCTAACATAAATTAGCATATTTTTTGTTTGAATTCAAGGGGTTGCTAATGTGTTTCTAGGCAGTTGCTAAGGTGTTCTAGGTCATTGCTAGGTGGTTGCTAGGGTGTTCTGAGTGGTTGCAAGGCAGTTCCTAAGGCGTTACTAGGTGGTTGCTAAGGTGTTGCTAGGCAGTTGCTAAGGAGTTCTAAATTGTTGCTAAGGTGTTTGTAGTTGGTTGCTAAGGCATTGCTAAGTGGCTTCTAGGGTGTTCTAAGTGGTTGCAAAGGTGTTCTAGGTAGTTGCTCATAGATATATACATTAGATGTCGCCTGGCCTATTGTTGTCTGTTGGACGGAATGCGTCAATAGCGCCGCCATCTTGCTACAGGGTAGCGCTCCTTTGAAATGAATGCAGGACCAAGGTACAGTGGAGGACTGTGGCCATCCAAAGCCAGAGATATACACATATATCTATGATCGGGAGTTTTCCTGGATGTTAGTATGTAATTTATTTTTTCTAATTACGAAAATTATAATTTTACATCACTTTTCATTGATGGATCAGTGACAGCACGGGCATTCCTGACAAAAAGCTTGTGTTTGTGTGTACAGAAATGTATTATTCACCCTCCCTGTTAAATTTAATCTAATCCGTGTCCTGAAACGCACCTCTCCTCTCCTGCTTTCACTTCTCATACTGACGGAGGGAGCGATTCGTTTGTGAATGAATCCCCCGAACGACTCTTTTACTAACGTTAGCCGACAATAATACAAGTTTCTGGCAGCGCAGCATCTCGTTGTTATATTTCTTTTGCATTGTTTGCTGATTTTATTCAACAAAACTAGCATAAGCCGAGTGTTTAGTGCGAGTTGGAGCTACTTTGTTTTATGGTAAATGGAGTAAGTGACTGTTATCATCAATAACGTTACCTGATTAGCACAAAAGTTCAGAAGATACAAAAACTGAAAAAACTTAATCTTACCTATGAAATGTTTTGCCTTTGTGCTTTGTTTTCTTTGTTTGCTCATTACTACACCCTTGAACAGCGCTAAAGTCCCGCATCTTCACGTAATAACTAGTGCAGTTGAATGACATTTGTCCTGGGAGCACTGTACCAATGTGGCGGCGCTATTGACGCATGCTCAGGGTCCCTTTGCGATATCTAGTGTATATATCTATGGGTAGTTGCTAAGGTGTTGCTAGAATGTTCTGAGTGGTTGGTAGGTGGTTGCTGGTTGCTAAGAGTTTTGCTTGGTGGTTGCTAAGATGTTGCTTGAAGGTTGCTTTCAATGGCAGTTTTTTTTTTTACAATAGAAGTCTATGGGAAAGTTACTATGATGCATTCTTAAAATAGTCTAAGACGAAGAAGATGGAAGAATATGAAGTTTCTGTAGTATAACAGTATGTTGACTTTCTCAAGCCACCATAACTACAGAACAGTCATGCTTTAAATAGGAAAAAGATCAAAACTCTTGTTTTCATTTTTAAGCTAACTAAAAGTGCTCCTACCAGACCTGGAGATCAGCTGAGTGCTTAAAAAACTAGGAAAACTTAACTGTTTAACTCTAGGGCAGTTGTAAAATAATCCTATGGGCCAACCGCCCAAAGTGGACACAAAGTGAAGTGTTCCTTAAAAGAGAGAGTTTAGGGAAAAAATCATATGCCTTTGTCTTGCCTTTTTTGTAAGACAATTCTCGCCTCTAAACTTAGTCATCATTTCCTGTCATCTGGTATTGGATGGGAAGTCGTTTTCCACTGACTTGAGGTCTCACTACTTCCTTTTGATGGCCATTTAAAGATAAATGAGAGGGAGAATGATTGACACTCCTCATCCTTCCTTCTCAATGGTGACATCATCAGTCACACGCTGTCACAGGCCCGTGGGTTATTCGCACACACTCCTTTCCTGCTCCCCAGCCACCATGACACATGCTCTTCGAGCGTTGGTGTTGCATTTACCCATTGAGAGATCGCACCTATCTGTCCATCTTCTTAACTGTGAATGATGGCAGTCTAATAATAGAGAAGGGACCGCATGGAAAGAAATTACATTTTTCCTTTTTCTGCTATTCTCTGAAAAGGATGCAAGCCACAAGTCTGGTAGCACTTGTGTCTCTTTTTTTCTCACCCAATGTTCTGCTGGCCAAAAACGGGCATGAAGGAAATAGAAAAAATCACACTTGCTGATTAATTTATGACTTCTAAGTGTGGGTCAAATGAGATGAGGTATTTTCACACGCTAGCGTTGGATAAACCTGAAAGTTGTTCGTGCAAGTCTGTTAGAGCATTTTTTCACCTTTTTTTTAACCCACTCTCCAGATTTTATTAGCGCCAGATATCATAACTCTCTTGAAAAGACCAGATTAGGCTGGCATATACTGTCATGTCAGTTTTTAAATTAAGACATAGGC
This sequence comes from Danio rerio, assembly GCF_052040795.2. Classification (NCBI taxonomy): domain Eukaryota; kingdom Metazoa; phylum Chordata; class Actinopteri; order Cypriniformes; family Danionidae; genus Danio; species Danio rerio. Next base: position 30,804,272 of record NC_141039.2, on the reverse strand, counting down.
ATATCTGGTCTACTAGTTTTTAAATGTAAAACTTTCTGGCAGTTATTATATACCCACTGGCCACTTTATTGGGTACACCTTACTAGTACCGGGTTGGACCTGCTTTTACCTTCAGAACCGCCTTAATCTTTCGTGGCATAAACTCAACAAGGTACTTTAAATATTCCTTTCGTCCATATTGATATGATAACTTCACGCAGTTGCTGCAGATTTGTCGGCTGCACATCCATGATGGGAATCTCTCGCTCCACCACATCCCAAAGATACACTATTGGATTGAGATCTGGTGACTGTGGAAGCCATTTGAGTACAGTAAACTCTGTCTGAGATGATTCACGCTTTATGACATGGTGTGTTATCCTGCTGGAAGTAGCCATAGAAAAAGTAGACCAGCCCGTCTGGCACCACCATGCCATGTTCAAAGTCAGATAAGTTACTTTTCTTGCCCATTCTGATGCTCGATTTGAACTGCAGCAGATCGCCTTGATCATGTCAACATGCCTAAATTCATTGAGTTGCTGCTGTGTGATTGGCTGATTTGAAATTTGTGTTACCAAGCAGTTGAACAGGTGTACCTAATACAAGTGGTCAGTGAGTGTATACGACAACATCATTTCTGGGACCTGGAAAGCAGAGCTTGTTTGAAATAAAATGTTTGTACTATTAGAAATTAGCCGTGTTGTGAATGAACAAATTGCAAATACTCAAATGACAGTATAATTTTTTTTTCAGGAATTGTACTTTACTAGAACATAAAGGGTACTTTCACTTAAATACATTTCCTATGTTGTTTAGGTACTTTTACTCCACAATTCTTCTTTAACCTGCAGTCATTATTTTGTTTATTTAACTTTTTTTTTTTGCAAAGAAACTCAGGGCACAGAAGACGAAATTGACAGTGCATCTGTTGCATAAAACATATGTCAGAGTAATTGGCGGTTCATTAAGCAGTGGTGACCCATGTGTTAATCGGGGACTAAGTCAAAGGATACTGAGTAATATCCAGTTTTTACTTACTGGCCCTTCAAAGTCTATTGATTTTGGCCTGGATTAACAATCAGTTTTTAGATTTAGACAGAATTAGGCTGTAGTTCAAGCAAGTCATTTTTATAAATTTACCATAGAAAAAAAAGTGATTATCTTGAGGCACAACAATTAATGCTATATTATATAACAATATATTATGATATATAACATTATTCAGGTCATTTTTATTTTAATTAAAACAGCTCAGATATACAATTTAGTCTTAAGCATATGCCTTGTCTGTAAAAACCTGTTTAATATATGCAACCTAATTGCCAATCTAAGTGAACACTTTTTTTGTAATGTACAGTGAACACAACACAAAGCACATTATGTGTTCACGACTTGTTTTCTAGCACAATCTTTGATTCATAAAACATGTATGGCTAACTTAATCTGCTTGTGTATATATTCATTTATTTTTGACAGTTTTCCGCGACTCACTAAATGCCTGTTGGTCTAAAGCGTCTGGTAGACTGTCCCAGATGCTAGTCTTTACAGTGTAAAAGTAAACCCTGCTCTCTTCATAAAACCCCTAACATCTCTGTGGTAGGCCATCAGCAAGCAACCGAACAAACACATGCATGCTAAACATCCATCATAGCTCCTTTTGAACTGCGCTTCGAGACTAAAGACTGGAGACTAGATCCTTCCTGAGCTGAGAGGCTGTAACTGCTACCCACAAGCTCTCTGTAGAGTCACGGCATTGAAGCCAAAGCCATACCTCCTCATACACACATTAACTCAGCTCTCTCACTGATCTCCAACACCACAAAATACAGTCAGTCATCAGTAAGTGCACAGCAAGCTCTTTCCAGAGACCACAGCGCTGACATCATGAGCACATGTGCTTCACAGCCCAAAACTGAGGCTGAATTAAAGTCTGGCACTCTGTAAATGAACACGTAACACAAAATGCAGAGCGTAAGGAAAAATATGGTGTCTTTTGAGTGCTGAGAGGATCACTCATTTGCCTTTCGGTTGCAAAGTTATTCGGGCCTGAGCACTGCGGGTGCGAAGATCCTCTTAGAATTGCTTCATTTATTAGTATTCCGGCTTCTGCTTTTCTAAAGTAAATCATTTTTTGAAGGCCTAAGCATTCTCGGAAACGCACAAAACTTTTCACAGACGCCAGAAAAGGCTAAGATTTAGGTAGATATGGCTTCCAGAAATCTGTGGCAAATGGCTTCACAATACCACCTATGTTAGTGATGTCCAAACTGAGTTTAGATCAAACCTGCTTCAACACATCTGCCAGGAAATTTCTAGTATATATAGTAAGAGCTTGATTAGCTCGTTCAGGTGTGTTTGATTAGGGTTGGAACTAAACTCTCCAGGACACTGGCCCGCCAGGACCGAGTTTGGATACCTCTGACCTACAGTCAGAATTATTAGCCCCCCTTAGAATTTATTTTTTTAAATAAATCACAAATGATGTTTAACAGAGCAAGGACATGTCTGAAAGTATGTCTGATAATATTTTTTCTTCTGAAGAAAGTCTTATTTGTTTTATTTCGGCTAGAATAAAAGCAATTTCAATAAAAAAAAAAATAATAATTATTAGCCCCTTTAAGCTATGTCGTTTTTCTATAGTCTACTGAAGAAATATTTTACCCAATCCTGCCTAGTTAACCTAATTAACCTAGTTAAGTCTTGAAATGTCACTTTAAGCTGTATAGAAGTGTCTTGAAAAATATCTAGTAGAATATTATTTACTGTCATCATGGAAAATATATAATAAAGCAGTTATTAGAAATGAGTTATTTAAACTATTATGTTTAGAAATGTGTTAAAGAAATCATTTTTCTGTTAAACAGAAATTGGGGGAAAAAATAAACAGTGGCTAATAATTCAGTGGGGCTAACAATTATGACTTTAACTGTATATGCCATAGATCTTAAACTCAATATCTTGAGGGCCACATCTATGCACAGTTTTGCTCCAACCCTGATAAAACACAGCTAATCAAACTAATGAAGTCGTTCATGACTCTTTTGAACACCTCGGTTATTTGGATCAGTTGTGTTTGATAGGGTTGGAGCAAAACTGTGCAGAGTTTCTTCTGTGCAATCCCTCCAGGAATTGAGATTGAGACCTGTGACCTAGACACATTCATGTATACATACAAAAACACATGGAAGTTCTCATTACCTACAAAAAAAAAGCTTCTTTAAGCGAAATCTAAAACCCAACTGGAAGTCAGTTATTTTTACTTTGCATTTTTTTCCGTTTCAGACTTTGTACTGTATTTTAACAAACTCATCCTAGAGATTTAATAAGATCAAAAATAAATTTAGCAAGTGTAATCTTAGGTTTTTTTGTGACGTAAATTACCAAGATGTAGCTTGACATATATCGATGTTTTGGCAAAAATAATAGGAAGTGATTATAACTTCATAACTGGTTATAATTCATGTTTAATTTCAGGTCCTTGAGAAGAATTCACAAAGCACTTCCAGTTTCTACCAAAACCAAGTTTAATGTTTGCACAGTTTGCATGAGCTCATTTGCAAACATCTTAGTTCATGTATGTAGTTTATATATACATAAAAAAATAATTATATATACATATATATATATATATATATATATATATATATATATATATATATATATATATATATATATATATATATATATATATATATATATATATATATATATATATATATAAATATAGTGCAATTCTCATTATGCCAGGTTTACAATTTAGAACAGTTCAAATTACTGATAACAAAATGTGCTCGAATTATGTGCTTGACTGGATGTATTTCAACAGTTCAGTTCCTATGCAGAACTGCAGTCTATGTGCCGGAAGCTGGAGAACACAGGAGGTCCATCGTGGAGAACTGCATGTGTGAGTAGGTCACCGGCAGGTGATCAGGTTGGCCCACGGGATCAATGCGAAGACTTGTCTGTCATTAAATAACAGATCAGATTTACTGACACATGATAAGTACTTAATTATTTTGAAAATTATTATTTGTTTTTGACGAATTGCTATTTCAATTAGTTTTTTACTTCTTCAGAAATAATTCATTTAGTTTCATTCATTTATTAATTTATTCATTCAATTCATTTCAGATCCAATTGCTTTTTGATCAATAGTTTTAGTCTTAGCTCAGTTTTCATTTACTAAAATAACCTTAATGAGTCCATTATGAGGTAAGGCACTGTAAACTGCCAATTCTCTCACAGATCTGGCCAATACCACGTTCCAAATTAGAAACAAATCCATTAAATCTTATGAGGCAGTTGTGCGACTGTGTACACACTCATCTATTGTCTCAGATAATCACTTCTTACATTTGTTTTATTATTGCTCAGAGGTTACCCTGTTTTAGCTCTGGAAATTTAAATGAGTTCTTAGTTTTGTTTGAATTTAGTATTTTATCCCTTTTCACCTAAAACTCTTTAGGAACAATACAAATAAATGGGACAGTTGTTGGCTTGCTGTTGGAGTAAAGCGCTATGAAATTAATTTGGATCACATAACTTGGATAATCTGCTGGTCTTTGAAGAGTTGAATGAGAAATGGGTTCGCTGAGTTCATTTTGATGGCTTTTAAAGTCTGAGCAGTGTGTGATGTTGTTGAGATCTCGTCTGAAACTCTATAGGAGATTTTTGTGAGATTACTCACAAAAGACAGAGGGGTCTTAAAGGGATAATTGATCCAGAAATGAATGTTCTGTTATAACTTCAATACACACATTCATTTTATTACAAATCGGAGTACTTTAGAGGAAGGCACAATTCTGAAGAGTGTTTTTTTCAACTTTACTACTTTTTTAATAACAATGTTGTTCATGTCTTCTAATTTTTTTTTGATGTTGATTGTTTTTTGATTAATAAAAAAGTAACAAAAAGTACTGTATTTTACATTCACAACTCAGACAATATATATAAAGGAATGGACATGGTCAGCAACAACACTCAGGTAGGCTGGGGTGTTGACAAAATGCTCGATTGGTACTAATGGGCTCAAAGTATGCCAAGAAAATTTCCCACACCATTACACCACCACCACCAGCCTGAACCATTGATGCATGACAAGATCTATCCATGCTTCTATGTTTTTGATGCCAAATTCTGACCCTACCATACAAATATCGCAGCAGAAATCAAGATTCTTCAGACCAGGCAATATTTTTCCACTCTTCTATTGTCCAATTTTGGTAAGCCTGTGCGAATTGTAGCCTCAGTTTCCTGTTCTTGGCTGACAGGAGTCGCAGCTGGTGTGGCATTCTGCTGATGTAGCCCATCCGCATCAAGGTTCAACATGTTATGCATTCAGAGATGCTCTTCTGCATACCTCAGTTGTATCGAGTGGTATTTTGAGTTATTGTTGTCTTTCTATCTATCTATCTATCTATCTATCTATCTATCTATCTATCTATCTATCTATCTATCTATCTATCTATCTATCTGTCTGTCTGTCTGTCTGTCTGTCTGTCTGTCTGTCTGTCTGTCTGTCTGTCTGTCTGTCTGTCTGTCTGTCTGTCTGTCTGTCTGTCTGTCTGTCTGTCTGTCTGTCTGTCTGTCTGTCTGTCTGTGATCGATCGATTGATCTGTCTATCTGTCTGTCTGTCTGTCTGTCTGTCTGTCTGTCTGCCTGCCTGCCTGCCTCTCTCCCTCCCTCCCTCTCTCTCTCCCCTCCCTCCCTCCCTCCCTCCCTCCCTCTCTCTGCTCCCTCCCTCCCTCCCTCGCTCCCCCCCTCTCTCTCTCTCTCTCCCTCTCTCTGTCTGTCTCTCTGTCTGTCTGTCTGTCTGTCTGTCTGTGTGAATATATATTTGTAAATTGCAGTACTTTTTATGTTACTTTACACGTTTATATGTATTATTTATTATTCTATATGCTGTATTGTTTAAAACTACATAACATTCAGGAAAAGTTTTTTTGTTAAACTGTAGTTTTTTTCAAAATCAAAGGTTTATAAGCCAAAGATCAATGTCCCATAATGCAATGTGAAAATAGAAAAAAAAAAAAAACACTGAAGTCCAGACAACTGTTATTGATGAATATTTTAACTGTGTATGTAAAATAGCACTCTGAATAAAAATTCAGTTTTAAATTTAGTTTGAAATGTTTGTTTAAAATGGCCCATAAATAGAATAACAGAAACCCTTGTTAATAGTGACACTGGTGGTCGCTAAGTGAACTGCAGCCAGTGATATTTCTCATGCACATGTCATTTCTTGTTCAATCTTTAACTAAAAGGGAAAAGTTTCAAATATTTTGCTGTGGAGTTTGTATTTTGGCAGAAAGCCTTAGGTGAACATCTGTTCTCAACAGTACCACTGTTTCATATACTCAATAATGCTGATTTTCACACACATTTGGTTCTTGGCGAATGTCCATTTTATCTCTTGGGTACATGTAAAAGTCAACAAGAGCACGAGGAACAATTCATTTAAGCTAAAATCTCCATTTACTGTCTGGTTAATCTCACTGCTGTGTTCAAGAATCAATTGACGGACATTAGAGAGGTGATAGTGTTTCTCATTTTGACCTTCGCCAGGACTTTGTCTGTGTGCGTGTGTGATCCGGCATACTTGCATAGACGCGATCAGTTCTCGGTGGGGCTTGAGTCGGTGTCGCCATCAATAGAGCAACGAATCAGTGATGTGTGAAATCCGGACAGCACACAGTGACTATAGAAAATCAGTCAGCCTGAAACAATGGCTCAACAGCCTTTTAGAGAGGGTTAGACAGAAGCAGTGATGTATTAACAAGGTCAATTGCCTTGATATTTGGCTTTTGATATGTGGCAGAGAAAGCGTTGTTTACTGAGGGCCTCCATTGTGCGCATGGAGACAGGCAGCGTCTCTTCATGGCTATCTGAGCCGAACCGTTGTTGCCTCCAGGCACGTTTACTTCTCGTTTTGTACTCTCCACTGTTTTGCAGAGGGATGTAGTCACCATCAGAATGGGGAAGTTAGTGTGTGAGCAGGCAGATTATCATCCTCCAAACTGTAGGATCCTGAGGGTGTTTGACATGAGCTGGAAGTGAAATGCGAGTGTTTGTGACTGTTAGATAGAAGTGGGCTGTTTAAACACATCCTGGAGAGCGTATGTGGGAATTTAAATGCTTTGTGCTGTTTGCGGGAATGAAATCAGACGGTGAAGTTGCCTGGAAGGCAGACTGGCTTGGCAGACTGATTGTCTGTGGAAGCTGTATTGATGGGACAAAGAAACCATTAGACGTTTCATCCACATCTAATCCTGACTGAAAACTTACTTTTAAACCAGTCTTGTAAATGTTTTCAGAACATATTCAATGGCTTTTACAAAAACAGTAAAATACTTTTACAAATGTTTTTAAAGTTACATATATTCTCAGAGACAGTATATATGTATAAACATAAACAAAATTGCAAACTTCCCTATTTTGTATGTGAGCCAAAAAGTAGTCCAAATTCACAGTATTGGATAAACAGTGGGTGAAAAGTGTCCAGATGAGCTACTACTTCTACTACTGGATTCTGTGCATCTGATGGACATATGATACCATAGGAAATATTTTATGAATGAGAGTGAAGCCGGATTTCGTCAAAAACACGGTGGGTGTAGTACATTTAAATTGAATTCATACCACCTACAATCACACTATCCGCTTGTTAAGTGGTCACGAATATGAAATACTGTTTCTGGGTCCACGCAGCTACTCGTTTGAATTGAGAAAATATTTGTTTATAACCATGTTTTAGTCATATAACACATTAAAGTGAATTTTATATGAAATCATGGTGTACAAAACCAAAATTTTAACAATTTTTAAAAAGTTCACAATGCAGTTCGACAATGTCTGACATTGCTTAATTCAAAGAGAATTGGAAGCGTTGACGCTGATGCCCCGTGTCAATGGGGCGTGAAGGTCACTGGTTCAAGTTCCAGTTAGGTCAATTGTCATTTCTGTGTGGAGTTTGCATATTTTCCCCATGTTGGTGTGGGTTTCCTCCGGGTGCTCTGGTTTCCCCCACAATCTAAACACATGTGCAATAGCTAAATTGAATAAATTGAACTGGCCGTATTGTAAGAGTGTGTGTGTGAAGGGCATCCACTACGTAAAACATATGCTGGATTAGCTGGCAGTTTATTCCACTGTGACGACCTCTGAAACAGAGACTAAGCCAAAAAAAATTGAATGAATGAATAAATGCTAGAGTATAGACATATTTTCCCTGTTAAGTTATAAAGGTTATGAACAATAACTGATACAGTTAAAGTTACAAATTAAATTTTATTTTAAAGCATTTAAGATGTGTTTAAGTTCAAACATGAAATATCACAATGATTATAAATGATTTTAATTCCCTTTAACTTGCAACATTTAAAGTTATTCATCAAAGAGTTTTTTTTTTTTTTTTCAGGAATCATTCATTGATATTTTCAGTGGCCTTTTCTTCAGGCCTGAAGGTTGCAAAGAATTTCTTTTTGCGTTTTTAAGCAAGTTTTTTCACTTTCCTCATGAATGAAATGTCAAGTTCAGTTCTGTCTAATTCACATGAAAATAATGACTTCTTAAATGTTAAATGTTGCTTCAAAGCCCGCTGTCAAATACATTTTATATGTGTGCTACAGTCAGTCTTGGCCAAAAATTTTAATCTTTCATTTACTAAAAAGATTCATGCAAAAATATAAATTAATAAAAAACAGTTTTTGAATAAAACTTTGATACAGCACGTTTGCATATTCAATGTCTTCAAGTAAAATCAAGGTTCCCTTTTGTTCATCAGTTCAATGAAAGTGTCTGTGCTTTATGTAACACTTGTGTTCATGTTTTCATATTTGGTGAAACAATAGGGCTTTTTTGTTCTCTCACCCATTATTTTGCCACATTCAGGGCTGTCACCAGAGAGAAATTAAAATATTGTCCAGGGTCATGTGATAAACTATATAGGCCTAGACCATGTACAGTTTACTTAAGGTCTGTTTGCACCCACAATAACTACTATACAGATACTGATAAAAACATTTTTAATACTTCTAAATTGGATACAACATTAGTTGTTCAGACCACTGAGGTAATGATAAAGTTGTAGAGATTGTTGTGATTTTTTTTTTTCTCAGCTAATATAGTAAAAGACTGACAGCTAATCAGAGTTCATTGAAATAAACATAAAGGGCTCACATAATTTATAGCTACATGACATTGTGGAGAAGCTCACTGCTTGATGCTAAGCCCTCCTTTCATTGATTATACCATGGGAAATAATTATACAAAATATTTTTAAGTTATGCAAGTCAGGCTATCAAATTGAAGTATACAAATAAAAGTACCTCATCCAGTGCTAGATTCAGAGTCTTGTGCTCCCTCTTTTGAAAATGCTGGGAATAATAGTTTGTGCTGTTTTTATTCCACTGCTCTGACTCTGATCACTAAATAATTTTGATTTTAATACATTTTTAGTAAATAAAGATTACATAGGCTCACGGAGGTGTTGTGGGTAGCACCATCGCCTCACAGCAAAAAGGTTGCTGGTTCGAGCCCCGGCTGGATCAGTTGGTGTTTCTGTATGGAGTTTGCATGTCCCTCCGGGTGCTCCGGTTTCCCTCACAGTCCAAAGGTATGCGCTATAGGTAAATTGAATAAGCTAAATTGGCCATAGTGTATGTGTGTAAATGCAAGAGTGTATGGGTGTTTCCCAGTGTTGGGTTGCAGCTGGAAGGGTATCCGTTGCGTAAAACATATGCTGAATAAGTTGGCGGTTCATTCCGCTATGGTGAAACCCCATATTAATAAAGAGACTAAGCCAATTAATGAACAAATTAAGATTACATGAGCTGGAATCACTAGTAAGATGTGCTAGCAGCACACTGAGGACATTTGCTGGTTATAAGCATGTAATACCAAATGAAAAATTAACAGAATTGTATCAATCATCAATGTGGACTCAAATATTTATAGTATATTTATAGTTATTTTGATTCATGTGAACAGAACTTTAGGGTTTCTAATGAGCTGACAGCGTGTTGTATAGAATGCTAACAGGTACTGTAGTATTAGCATGCTAAAAACCTCTGTAGAACTTGTCTCTCTTTAAAAACAAGGAAAGCAGTATGTGCCCACACTATGCATGTGGGAAAGTATCATAGCAACTCGCTGCTGTACATGACTGGGTTCTTAACTTTCTCTTGAATAAATGGCAGTGCAGTGAAGCGACAACTTTTTAAACATGTTGCAAACATGCTTCAGAATATATGACATGTGGCACACTTTGAATATTTCTAGTATGATTTAAAACACTAGCAACATGTTTTAGCATGTTGTTAGCATGTTTGTAACAAGATTTAGACAGTTTTAACAGATATCAGGTGGAACACATTGTTGGAATGTTTCTAGTATGATTTGAAACACTGTTAGCACATTGCTAAAATGTTTAGAACACAATTTAGACACTGCTAACTTGAACCAAGTTGCTAGCATGATATACCATATCTATCGAAAAAGCCTGCATGATTTATGACACTTAACATCACACCTGATGCTAGTAATTTTAGATAAGTGGCATGTTTTTGTTTTCTTCGGCACGTTATTAGCTTGTTTAGATCATGATTTAGCACACAGCTGGCATGGTTTAAACACTGCTATGTATTTACACATTACTAGCCTTTTCACATTGACCCTGTACTTTTAAAAACATGGCATTGGTGATTTCATGAAAAACTTTTAACATCCATGGAACTTTTTTATTTAATTAAGTTCTTTATTGTTAAAGAAAGGTCCTTTTAGATGTTTAAAATGTTTTTCACACATTGACTTTGATTAAATTAAAGAACCCAAAATAGTTCTTCAACATCACCACTGCTAAATTCCTTTTTGTAACGTTTCTTTTTAAGAGAATGGAAGAGAGAAAACTTGCATCCATAAATGTTTTGTCCTGGGTTCCGTGATTTTTTTTTAGCAATGACCCTGGCCACATTTCTGCTGACTGCACTTTTGATTCGGTTCTGCAAACACTCTTTGAAATCCACATAAAACAAAACAAAAAAAAAGTCTCTCTGTCCTTCCCCTTCAAACTCTCTCAGGGCTTTCTTTAAGGTGTTGACTTGTGTGGAACATCTGTGAGCAATGTGTTCTTCTTAATTACAGTTGGAGTTCAGCAGCAAAGAGCATCAGGAAGCATTACCACATCACTCACAGTTCAGCTCTCCGGCAATGCCCTGACCTCCTGAACCCTGACCTTAAATGACCTCTCTTCGTACTCTCGGTTTAACTAGCTCAGCGGCTCTCAGTATCAGGTAAACCCTAGCCACTTCTCTTTAAACCATCCATCTACTCACTTACATGTACACATCTTCCTATAGATATTTCCAAAGCATTTTCATATTCATGTCCGGGTATTCTGAGTTTTCAGTTTTGATTAAAACTGAACATTTGGATCATGTTGTAACAGATTGATGTAAAGTGATAGCTCTCTTGTATGAGATTTATTGGGTGTTGAGTTTCTATCAAATGGCTTAGTCTTGTACGGCAGGTCACTGAAGAGTCACTCGTATTAATGTGAAAAGTTGGGACTCGGTTTTGGCTTTCTATTTTATTTCCTCGTGAAACTTATACAGGCATCTGAAAACACTTTTTGCTACTTGGAATATGATGTAATGAAGGCCTTTCCCCTATTCCCTAGGTAACTAAACAGAATTACAAACAGCTGAAGCCAGCATCTATTTTGTTACCAGAATAAAACCTGATTCAGTATTAGCAAGCACTTTTAGAAGTTGCATTGTGATTCTGGGTCAATAACTTGAAACTCATTTTAGTCTATATTGGTTCACTACATTAAAATGCGATTTACAAATGCAGTATGTTGCGTGAATAGGCCTCTTTTAGGATATGCTTTAATTTCAGAGTGACCGATTTAGCATTAACCTAAAGCATGGAAATGGAAGCGGTTTAAAAGAAGGCTTGTTTTAAAAACTGCTGATTCATATTTAAAGCAAAGACATCCTAACATACAAAAAGGAAAGGGGGGATATATATAATAATGTCTTGTAATTCTCTTTTTTCCTTGATCAGACATTCATTTTGGATTTTATAATAATAATAATAGTTCCTTAAATCTATATAGCACTTTTCTGGACACTCAAAGTGCTTTACACAATTTTGGGGGGAATCTCCTCATCCACCACCAGTGTGCAGCATCTACCTGGATGATGATGTGGCAGCGATATTGTGCCAGACCACTCACCAGCTGATTGGTGGAGAGGAGACAGAGTTATAAGGGCAATCATGATATGGGGATGGTGAGGCTATGATGGACAGAGGCTAGTGGACAAATTTGGCCAGGATGCCGGGGTTAAATTCCTGCTCATTTTCAAAGGACATCCTGGTATTTTGAACGACCACAGAAAGTCAGGACCTCGGTTTAACATCTCATCTTAAAGATGGCACTCACTGAGCAGTATAGAGTCCCCATCAATATACTGGGGCATTAGGACCCACACAAACTGTAGGTTGAGTGCTCGCTGTTGGTCTCACTAACACAACTCCCAGCAGCAACCCAGCTTTCCCATGTGTTTCCCCATCCAGGTACTGACTGGACACATCCCTGCTTAGTTTCAGCTGGCGACCATTGACCATTTTGATTTAGTGAGACTAAAAAAATAATTTAATGTACAAAATTATGAAAAATGTATGCATATTAATAATTATAAATAATCTACGGTGACACTTTAATTTGATGGTCCATTTGAGTATTAGACTGTCTGCTTAATATCTGTTGATACTGCTCCTTCAACAGACATTTAACTGACTATAAGAAACTTTGCAAGTAAATGTCAACTTACACTAACCATAACCCTTAGGGTTACTTATAATCTAATGAGAACTAGTTGGCATGTAGATGCAATGTAACTTAAATTCAACAGACCATAAAAAAACAAGTGTGACCTCATCTACTACTACTACTAAAAACCCTCTTAAGTGGCCGATCACACCGAACATGCTTTTCTGTTTCAAAAACACGAGGCGCACCACACAATAGACTTTTTTGCTGACAAGAAAAAAAGAAACACAGTGTGCTTTTTATGTCGCAATGACTGAATCAGCTTGGTATCGTGCAAGAGTGTTGCTATTGATATTGGTACAAATTTCATATTTAATAATATTTTGAAATTCCAGATTTTTGAGTCATACAGTACCGGATAACTCTAAACAGCAACCCCAAGTCTCTCCTCCATCTTCAAAAGTCTTCATAGTTGTCTTGACAACATAAACACTGCAGACACCTCAATGGAAACTCTGCCTCTGCATTCATTTGATTAGAGAGTGAAACCGATGTGACTGTAACATGCTTTTTCCGCTCAGAGTTGACTTATTTCAACTGTGAGTGGTCTATGGCAAAAATGCGAGGCGGTTAAAACGCAAGGCAACAGGGCGCATAAGCAGCGCTCAAAACGCTCACAGCCATTAGTAAATCATTCAAAAAGGTGCCTCTCAATGCAAAAAGTGCATTCGGTGCAACAGCCCCTAACATAGTAATAGTAAAAATTGTGCACTCGGCAAAAAGATGTAAGCATGGTTAAACAAACAAAGTGACTTAACATTTTGTAAATAGTTTGAAACAATATATTGTATGAAAAAAAAAATATATAGAGAGAAATTTAAGCTATAACTGCAAATTCTGACAGATCATTTCCGATATTTATCATTCATCTTTGTAATATAATTTACAGGACCAACCCAGGCAATACATTGTTTTAAACTAATAGAAATGTCAATAAAAGACCTTTTCTTTATCAAAAGTGAGAAAAAAGAGCAAGGTGCCATAATGCAATATTAAAAGAAAACAAATGAGCAACTGTTAACGCCAACTGTGTATGATATTTTTACAATGTACATTAAAATATATTCAAGATAATTAGGAAAAAACATCCCATGTGGTTTCTTTCTTTCTTTCTTTCTTTCTTTCTTTCTTTCTTTCTTTCTTTCTTTCTCTCTCTTGATTTTGACCGCTCAAAGGAACTTGCAGTAAACATTGCCTATGCTAAAGCACTGATGTCAGTTCGCGTGTAGCGCTAATGGAGTGGACTGACCTCAGTGCTAGGCAGGATTAGGCGTAGTGTGGCATGGTGATTAAGAGATCTTCCTTTAATTGTATTAGTCTGTCAACAGATGTTCCACTCATTATACAAGGAGGACTGGGAGCTCAGCTTAGTAGCTGCTGTTAAGTCTGCTTTATCTACTCCTGAGCAGGAACATTAGCACTAATAGAGTCATAGCGGCTTGCTGGTAGACTTTGCGCCAATTAATACTTGGTTGCGTGATGGGTTTTTAATTTGATTCTCTGTTAAGCATCGGCCTTGTTGAGTTGTGATTGGAATTTCTGAAAAGTGGAGCACGATGGAAGTTCGAAAAATCCGCAACCTTTAGAGTGTCCAGAGTGGCTCTTTGACAAATCCTTTTATCCGCTTTAGAGCACTATGCGATCCAAGCGAGTTCAAATGACACAGGAGTAAAATTGCACAGGACGTATTGGGACAAACATCCCTGTTGCTGTTGCTCGTTCTCATTTTCCTGTTCCTCCTCTTCGGCACGTCATGCAGAGGATGTGGAGAAGAGAGAAGGGTGAGGAATGTGGGAAAGAGGAGGAGAAATGGGATCTGGGGGTGGTTTGAGCTTCATCACAAGTCGAGCTGGAAGAGGAAGCCGCCGATGTGGGGAAATAAACAGTCTGAAGTGGCTTAACTAGGTTTGCTAATCTGAAAATCCCCTTTGTTTAGTGGGATGCTGTTAGGTGTTTAATTGGTCTGCATTAAGCTCTCCAGTCATGTTTTCCATGAGAGAGGCTGTCATGTTTAAATGAGGTTGGTTGGGGGTTTGAAAACAATTGGATGACTTTGGAATCGAGAGTTGTTTTGCCACACTTTGGGTTGTGAACAAGCTAAATTGTAATGATGGGTCAGGATGGCTGAGTAGTCATCTAACAAATTTAGGTTTGGAAATTTTTTTGTGTTTATTTTTTTGCAGCCATGCATTCAGGGAATTCATTTGAAAATTAAACTTCCCACTGAGGGTTTCTCTTGTGCTGACAACATGTTGTTTACCGTGTTTTCGGTAACTGATGGGCCGTTAGCAATCTAAAAATTGCCGTTAGAAGTTGTCTCTCTATATTCAACAGCTTTTAGTCACTTTTCCGCCTAAATTATTTGAATGAATGGATAAATTACTTCAACAAAAGACAAAGTGGTTGAAATTGGATTTTGATTGAGTGTGTGTTTGTGTTATTTTTTAGTTTTGTGTGTTAGCTTTTCAGTTTCTACTCTCTCAAAAGTGTTTTGTATAAATCTGCAGGGCAGTAAAAGCAAAACAAATAAAATAAATAAAAATCGTGGTAAAAAGTTGAACATCTCCTTAAAATAAGATTCCATCTGAGGCCACAAGAAAGCAGTTATGAATGTCAATGAAGTGAAACAACTGTTTTAGCATGTTACTAGAATTTAGGCAAACTGCTTATGTGTGTTAGCCAGTTGCTAGGATGTTTTAGGACGTTTCTAACAATATTTTTTGTTTACATATTGTTATATTTTTGGACTTGGCTAACATTGCAAATTAAAAGCAGGTTTTGAACATTACTGCTAGCGTGCTTTGCCTTAAGGCTTATTTATACTTCTACGTCAAGCTCACGCATATGCTACGGCGCGGCCTACGAGTGGACGCATAGCCCTCGCTGTGGCCTTCGGGGTCGCTGACGTGCACCTTTCAAAACTACGGTGCAACGATGCGTAGTGCAACCTCTGTAAGTTGGTCGGCTTGTTAGCTCTGAGGAGTTTGGGTGGGACTTAGAGCCGCGCGAGCCCGATGGAGCGATTGTTTACAAGTGTGGAGTCCCGTGTAAGAGCTCCGGATGGAAAGTTTTGTTTTGTGTTTACTTCATGGTTAAAGTTGTTGCACGTCCGGCGGTTCCTGCCTTAAAATGAGCGAGTTAGAACCACTTGTACATCAAGGAAGCGTTCAGAAAAAACAAAGCACTAGCATAGTAACTCAACACAGAGAAAAATTAACACCTCACTGCCAACTAGCGTTTCGGAAGTGTTATTGCAGAGCGAGAGAAACAGCGCGCAGAAGTATGAATGCACAGCTACGCGCGTTAAATGCGCCGTGGGTCACGCCGATCACTTGATGCAGAAGTATAAATAAGCCTTTAGGTTAACATTGTTTTGAACATTGTGTTGGTTATACATACTAACATGTTTTGCATTTTTTTGGGTTTACAAAATGTCAATTGCAAGTTAATGTTAGACGACTTCTACACTGTAAACAAGTTTTGTTGCCTTCATTTGACCAGCAGGCACAGGCTATCCACATGACCTCAGATTGACATTGTACCCCAACATAGTTGGGACTTTGCATTTTATTTAGAAGTGAAAAATCTGGTTGATGTCAGAACCCAACATCTGACCGATGTCAGTGTCCAACCTAAAATCAACCAAATATCAACGTCTAATAATGTTACAGTTTGACATTGTGTGGACGTTACCACTATGACATCTATCAGACGTTGTATTTTGGTTGCCATACCTGACGAATAAATGTCAGTATTTGTCAACATACTTTTATACTACATAAACGTATTATTCTTCCGTCTTCTTGTTCTTCTCAGACTATTTAAGAATGCATCTCCTCGTAAACCATTCATACTACAACCACCAAACTAACTCCAAACTTCCAAACTTTACTAAATTAAGTTGCTATATCTTTTCCAACTGATCTGATTTACTGTTTTCCCAAAACGGAACCCGAATGTACCATTGGCTTAACAATGGACATCATAACTTCCCCCCAGACTGTCATACAGACTTAAGTTTGGACTTATTTAATTCAGACTACCAATCTGCCGATCTCTGATGACCTTTACACTTACTAGCCACACCCTAGCAACCACTTATGGCACCTTAGCAACTGTCCCATAGACTTTCATTGTAAAAAAAAAAAATACTGGCATTGACTTTACATTGGACATAACAACAGACTAATCATATCAGCAACATGCTAATTCATAACATTCTAGCAGCATGTTAATTTGTACTAAATTCATGTTAGCAACATGCTAGTTTATACTAGAAACATGCTAGCAACGTGCTTATTCATACTAGAACCATGTTAATTTATGTTAGCAACTGCTTAGTAGCAACTTAGCTGTATGACTCACAAATCTTGAATTTCACAATATTATTAACACCCTAGCAACCACCTAGCAATGCCTTAGTAACCACTTAGCAACACCGTAGCAATCACTTAGAACAACCTAGCAACCGCCTAGCAAGGCCTTAGCAACACTCTAACAAGCACCTAGTAACACCTTGACAACAACCTAGAACACATTAGCAACCACCTAGCAATGCCTTGGCAACCACCTAAAAGACCCTAGCAATCGCTTAGTAACCACTCAAGACATGTTAGCAATCACCCAGCAACACCTTAGGAACCACTCAAACACCCTAGCAACTGCCTAGCAACACCTAGCAACCACTTAGCAATGCTTTAGCAACTGGCTAGCAACCAATGACCTAGCAACCGCATAGCAACAACTTAGCAACCACTTAGAATACCCTAGCAATCAACTAGCAACACCTTGACAACTACCTGGAACACCAAAGCAACTGCCTAACAACACCTTAGCAATTGTCTAGCAACCACTGAGAACACCTTAGCAACCACCTAGCAATGCCATAACAACCAGTCAAACCACCATAGCAACATCTTGGCAACCACCTAGCAGCCAGTGAGAACACTCCAGCAACTGCCTAGCAACACCTTAGCAACCACTCAGAACACCCTAGCAACACTCTGAATTTCCTATCAACGGCCAAGCAAGAAACATGCCAAACCATACTAGAAACATGCTAACCTATATGTAGTTTTCTCTATATGCCGACTGTTTTGATCCTTTTAAAAACTACTTCAATAATTTAAACTTTTAAATGACTTCAAACTTTAAGACGAGGCTTTCTCAAGCCACCATAAAGTTTGTCTACAAACTTTACTTTTCTAGTTTGACATTGTTATTGGACGTCAAAGTAACGTTGTCCATCAGCGCTGACTAGACAACGGCTGTAACCGAAACTGCCTACTATTTAGTAGGTACTGCATTTAAATTTAAATGTACTACTTGGCTGTTAAAAAAGTATGCTTTATACAGTATGAATGTGAAAAGTATGAATGGAATTCTGATGTACTACATCCGCCATATTGTTATGGTTACATGACCTACCAGCGTCAGTCGCTTCACTCCCATTCATGAATTCTCTCGCAGGGCATCATGGGATAGCGCAGCGTGCATGGGATGCGCACTCCAGAATCTTGCCGAAAGTAGTAAGTCATCCGGGTACTTCTCGCATACTGATTTTCAAATTCTATTAATTCGGACATACTACTCGGCTCGCATACTGATTTTGGCGTACTGAATAGTATGGAAGTATGCAGTTTCGGACACAGCGATTTAATTTTGGTCACCTGACGTCGCAACCTAAATCTAACCTTATATTAACGTCTTATGACGTTGTGTGCCTGCTGGGTTAAGTTGAACCAAATTAACTTTACAAGTCACTTTAACATCAATTAAATGGACTTAGCATCAAGAAAAAAACATAACTTGAAATATAAAGCTCAAAACTATTTTTACAGTTTAGTGTTTTAAAAAAGTTGCACATTTATGTTGGACAGATTCAACTGGAAAGGAAAACATTCATACTTTACTCAGTGTCATGTCATTCTTTTTTGGGGAGATGAATCCTTTTTAGATGGACTAGTCGATTTAGAAAGCGTGTCTTTTTTCCACATTTTAAGGAAGTCAGTCCCAATGGGTGCAGGCGAAGCATATCAGCATGCTAAAAATGACAGCGTTTGTAACTGACAATAGTTATTTGAGATTTATATGAGGTTGCAGGAAAACAAATTTCTGCACATCTGGAGCGAGTGGGATTTTTGTCTTTCCTGTATTTATTGTGGTTTGTTTTATTATGTATTTCCATCCTTTATCTCCCAAAGCCTTCAGCGTGGGAACCGCACATAACTGATGGCCGAGTGTGGAGGATAGTCGTGTTCTGGTTCTGAATGATACCTCTGGGCTAAAGCGGGAAAGCGTGGACATATCTCTCCATCTGCTTCCCTGTGACATCAAAGGAAAAGCCTTGGATTCTACGGCCTATATATAAAACCTGCAGGAAGACATGTGTTATTCTGGCTCTCTTCCTGTAACCTAAGGCTGATCTCGAACACTCTTTTTCTCATTCTCTCTCACTTTGTCTGCTTTGTGCTGAAGTGGACACTCTTATGACTAAGTGTTGTCATTTTATGTGCTTCTTTCATGTTATACAGTCTTCTTAAAGTGATAGTTCACCCAAAAATTCTTTCTTCATTTACTCATCTTCTACTTCTGCTCAACCGGTTTGAGTTTCTTTCTTCTGTCAAATGCCAATAATGAAGATATTAAAGAATGCTGGTAAGAAGCAGCCACTGACATTTTGGTTTCTACTGTGAATGTCAGTGCTGCTGGTTTGCAATATTGTTCAGAGTATGTACAGTACTAAATAGTAAGGGAGTTTTTTATTTTAGGATGAACTTCTGGATTAACCTTTTATTTTTGGATCTTGGGGTTAAAAGTACAGCTACCTAAAAAGGAAAATCCTGTTGTTGTTTTTTTTCACCCACATGCCATAAACAGAAAAATACACACAGAGAAAATTACATTTGCTGCTTATTTTAATTACAGTTTGAAAATGTTCAGTATTTTTGTTCATTATTGTTCAGTCGGCTTAAATGTGTATAAAAAAAGTCTGTAAGAGCCATAGTTTGATTTAATACAACTTATTATTAGTGCTCTTATTCATGTACAGTTTACACTTGTTTACATGTTTACTTGTGTGAATTTGTTGATTTCTCCCTATTCTTTTGGTTGAAACGGTTTGCTGTATTATGTATTATTATTAAGTTTTATTATGATATAGAAAAATGAAAGAAACAAGACCGGAGTTTATTGTCATGCTGTTTGAAAATTCAGTAAACATCTTTAAATGGAAAGAAACCCAATTCAATTTATTGTCGGACTGATTTTGAAATTTTGAGTTTAAATAGTCCTTATTTTATGTTATTTATTAAATTATTTTTGTTGATATTACTAACTGAGTAGTAAATTTATAATTTCCTTCCCAGCATAATTTTTACTAAGTAAAGGGTTAGACCTATTTAATCTCCATTTATTTTAAATATATGGAAGAGTTTCAATTGAAGTTTTGAGTTCGGAGGTTATTCCTATGCAATAATTATTGTTTCTTCACTCAACAATTCATTTGTTATTACCAGTTTGAGATCAGTCTCTTTTTACTTGTTCAATCCATATGTTATATATGGAACAAAATAATAATTTTAAACTGTAATTTTGTTTGTCGAAATTAGATGATTAAGATGACTAAATTTGCTAAATAATTCAAATAAAAGTGATGAAATCTTGTTGGTTCAGAATAAATTTTGTTCTTTGGTTCCATTTGGCTAAAATAATTTAACATAACATCATTCAGAAGTCTTGTCATCGATCCCAGTTGTAAGAGCAACAAATAATAGCTTGACTTCTATCATATGGAAAAGTGGCAGAAGGTAGATTTTTCTGATCAATCATCTTTTAAGCTGCATCCCAAACATCACAAATACAGCAGAAGACCTATTGGAACCAGTATGGACCCATGATCTTACAGAATTCAGTCAAGTTTGGTGAAGGAAAAATCATGGTTTGGGGTGACATTCAGTATGGGGGTGTGCGAACGATCTGCAGAGTGGATGGCAACATCAACAGCCTGAGGTATTAAGACATTTGTGCTCCTTATACTTTACCCTTAAAGTACCTGAAAGCAAAGAAGGTCAAGGTGCTCCAGGATTGGCCAGCCCAGTCACTGTAAAAACTTGCTGGATAAGTTGGCGGTTCATTCCGCTGTGGCAACTCCGGATTGATAAAGGGACTAAGCCGACAAGAAAATGAAGGAATGAAGTGTAATCTAGAGGCCCTTGCCTTTTATATAAGCCTTTTCTGAAACCAAATAATCCACTAGAAAACAAGTTATTATTTGTTGTTCCAAAAACTTGGATGGGCAACAAGACATTTGTCAGGTATAGTGTATTTTTGGTGCAGGTTTGGAACCATATGGGTAAATAATAACAAATATCAAATATTTAGCTAAATGGTTTTATTGTTATTTGAATTATACTCTCATCAAACAGGGTTTCTAGAAATTTAGCAAAAATTGACACAATCTTTTTCTAAATTAGCTTCTACCACCTCCCACACAGAGCCACAATGTTAATTAGACGGCATTGTTTGCCGTTCTTTAGCGGTGTATAAACCCACTTGTTTGCTAATGACCTGGACAAATGGAGGAATATCTGTGACAGGGTGTAAAAGAGTTTCAGGCTCATGACAGGATGAAACAGTATGCTGTGTTTGTGAGAGCACAGGTGATGCATCATCATGTACATGACACTATTAGAGCGTAATTTGGTCGCTTCCAATTAGCTTAGCATGCCATGCTCTGGTGACTACTGACAGTCCACTTCTCTTGCTTTATTGACACTGTGGCCTTTGCTTGGCTGGAACTCTTTTGAATGTGGCCTCTAGTGATGAATTAAAATCCAATGGGGAGGTTATTTTATAGTAAGATCTCAGTTTATTTGCATTTGCATTTGCATTTCTCATTTAATTAGCAGGTAACTAACAACTTTAGTTGTCTAAGTAGCAGCAATGTTTATGAAGGTCAGAATTTCAAATCCAAGTCAGTACCAAAAAAAAAAAAAAATAATATTAATAAGGGGATTTAGACTTTAAATATGTTATATATAAATAGCTTATCTATATATAACTTTAAATATAGGTTATTTATAGTTGCTGCCAGTCACATGGCAGCAACGCAATGCATTTAGACATGTAGACATGCTGGTCTGACTATTCCAGAAACTGCTGATCTACTTCTATTTTCATGGACAACCACCAGAAAACTGAGGCTACAATTTGCACAGGGTCATCAAAATTGGACAATAAAAGACTGGAAAAACGATGACTGGTCTGAAGAGTCTTGATTTCTGCTGCAACATTCTGATAGTAGGGTCAGAATTTGTGTCAACAACATGAAAGCATGGATCCATCCTACCTTGTATCAATGGTTTAGGCTGGTGGTGGTGATATAACAGTGTGGAGGATATTTTCTTGGCACACTTGAACAGTTGAAGTCAGAATTATTTGCCCTCCTTTGATTTTTTTTTTTTTCTTTTTAAATATTTCCCAAGCGATGTTTAACAGAGCAAGGAAATTTTCACAGTATGTCTGATAATATTTTTTTCTTCTGGAAAAAGTCTTATTTGTTTCATTCCGGAAAGAATAAAGCAGTTTTGAAATTTTTTGAACACCATTTTAAGGACAAAATGATTAGTCTCTATAAGCAGTTTTTGTTTGATAGTCTACAAAACAAACCATTGTTATACAATAACTTGCCTAATTACCCTAACCTGCCTAGTTAACCTAATTAACCCAGTTCAGCCTTTAAATTTCACTTTAAGCTGTAAAGAAGTGTCTTGAAAAATACAACCCAAGCTCATTCTGGAAACGTAGCCCCGCGGACATTTCTGGAGACCGCGATTTACGTGGCCGGAGGTACGTAAAGGCCGCGTTTGTTTTTTTTCGAGCTCCGCCCCTCCTCTTCGCGCTCGCCGGCCGACGGCTCGCCTCCGAGTGGAGGGGTTTCCCGACGCAATCAGTTTGTCCACCTAGCTCACAGCGTTGCGTCGGCGGAGCGGAGGCCCCGGAGGAGGAGGAGGAGGAGCCGGAGCCAGCCGCGGTGGACGACGACCTGGATCGAGTCCGGAGAACAGCGGGTTCCGGAAATCAGGTAAGACGAAAAACGGAATCCGGAAAATAAGGGCGAGAACGCGGCGGGATCCGAAAACGCGGTCGAAATCGAAGACGAGGGCTTTTGCTTTTTTTTTTTTTTTTTTTTCGATCCGGCGACTTTGCGCGCGAGAACGGCACAGGTGCGAACGCCGCGCGCTCCCGAGAGGTGCCCGCCCGAGACGCGAAAAAGCACGCATAGCGTCCTCTCGCGGATCCGCGAAAACAAAAAAACGCTCGAATATATATATATATATATATATTTTTATTATTATTATTTTTACAAAAATAAACCCATCATTTTTAGTGTTTGTACATGTTAACCATTCTTTTTTAAAGATGCCAAGTGCGTTTGTATTGAATCTATAAGCATAAAATCAAATCCAAATGAGAGCTAGCAATTCAGAATTAAATCATAATAATTTTTAGATGTCCTTGTTAAATAAATGTTCTAATTTATAAAAAAAAAAAAAGAAAAAAAATAAAGAAAAAGAATTGTAATAATAAAAATGAAAACTTAGAAAAGTCTCCGGTGCTTGGCCTTTAAAAAGCCTCGGTGCTTTTTCTATTGGCCACTTCCTTTCTAGCAAATTGTCTTTTCCTCATAAAAGCACATTAACCAGCATTACTTAATCTCTGGGGCTGGAAAATTTGTTGACTCCCTGACTTGTATTCACACAATCGACAGTGTTAATCACGGTCTCCCTCGAGTCTTTAATTGGCCTTCCATACAGCAGTGTGCAGCTGTGCGTCTCCATTAAATGTGAACATGGAGCCGCTCTGGATCTGCGCAGCCAAACCTCATCGTTACTGCAGAGCCGCACTTAAACACAGAGGAAACATGTCTGAAAGATTCCAGCCTGCTTTTCTGTCCCAAACCGCATATAGGAGATTCTTAAAGCGTTTTTGAACGTATGGGTTATTATGTAATTTGGGAGAAGTAATTGTGGTAATTATGTAGGGTCTAGAGTTATTTTATCCTGTATCCGTGAAATAGGAGGGTAAGTCCCCTTAATTTAAGCACTCCCTGTTGCATTTGAAAGTCAAATGAAGCGTTCAGTCTTGAGCTGTCTAGACGAAGACAAAGAGCATGATGCTGCTTTCTTGTGTCTGATTGATCTATGGCAGCTTTTTTTAAGAAACCGGACAGTAAGAGAAGCCAGCAGACGTACTTGTGGCCTTGTAGCATTTGTCTGCATGTGTCTTTGACGTCTGTGTGGCTGTATGTGTTTGTTTATGATTCTTGCTCTTGCCAGAATCACAGTTGCTCAGCTGTATGCCATTACGTCACCAAAGTTAACTCTGGACCACTGAAAATCGGGGCAGAACCATATGAGGAATATACATATACAAGAGCCTTTTTTTTTTCTAGTAAGG